>NC_041382.1:394172078-394174517 GCF_002162155.2 Triticum dicoccoides
GGGAGAAGTGGCCGAGGGCGACGGGGATGGGGCCGGGGGCGAAGGGAGAAGTGGCCGGGGCTGGTGGAAGAGGTGGTGGCCGATGGAGAAGTGGTGACCGGCGACGGTGTGTGGATAAGGAGAGAAACCAGATAGAGAGATCACGGTGGGGGAGAGAGGTAGTGGTGGGGGAGTGGATAAGGGAGGGTGTAGGGGTAGTGCTGCACGTGGGGCCGTGGAGGGAGTTGGCTGCGTGAGACGTGGGTGCGGGGCGTGTTGGGGGATGTGTGGGTGAGATCCTGCCATGTCATCGATCCATGTGATTGATCCGCGTGCTGTGTTTCTTTCTTTGCCGTCTGCATTTTATATTCCAGACGGCAAAGATCTTTGCCGTCTACGTTTTATATTCTAGACGGCAAAGTATGTTCTTTGCCGTCTGGAATATAAAACGCAGACGGCAAAGATATTTGCCGTCTACTTTTCCTATTACATACGGCAAAGTATGGTCTTTGCCGTCTGTGGTTTTTTTCGCAAACGGCAAAATTTATTTTACCGACAGTTTTTCTTTGCCGTCTATTGATGACGGCAAACCCTTTCTTTGCCGTCTGCTCGACGAAAAGCTGACGGCAAAGATGTCCCCTGACGGCAAATTAGCTGTTTCCCGTAGTGTATAGAGAGAGACAAAGTGAGTGTGGTCCGACATTCATTGAACAAATATATATGCACTGGAGAGATATTGTCCGATTGAGGTTTTGGAAAGGGTGAGGGCTGTAAGATAGAGCTTGAGAGATGATCCAGTCACAGACGTGTAGATATATTTTGTGCGTGGGAGGAAGCAAGGTCAACCGATCACATAGGGTCGTCGTGTGATCGAGAGAGTGAGACGGGTTGGAGAGAGTGACCTAGATAGACAATGTGCGTGAGAGAGTATACAATGTGAATAGGTCGAATTGGGCTCAAACATGGTGATATATCGTTTTTGCCTGAGAAAGAGCGAGGTCAATCGAGACATACAGAGAGAGAGAGAGAGAGAGAGAGAGAGAGAGAGAGATTGAGCGTGGCCCACCATGAGGTCGAAAGAGTGGCGGCAGCTTGGATGGACTGACCTAGATAGACAATCTGCGTGAGAGAGTATAGAGTATGTTGATCAAGGCCCGAACAGGGAGATATATCATTTGTGTGTGAAAGAAAACGAGGTTAAACGAGACTCAGATAAAGAGAGCAAGATTGAGCGAGTGTGGCCCGCCGTGCGGAAGAAAGAGTGAGACAGTCTCGAGGGAGTGACCTAGATATACAACGTGCGTGCGTGCACATGAGAGGTTGGGGGGGCTAGATATGCAATGCATGTATTTAGCACGAGAGGTTGAGAGGGAGAGGGGGGAGAGAGAGAGAGAGCTCGGCATGGGGTGCAATAGCGGATGTGTGAGGTAAATACATTTGGTAACAGAGTGGAAAAAGGGGTTGTGTAGTTGAGAGACTTAGAGATCGAAACATGGAGAGAAAGAATGAATGTGTGTTGGAAACCGATAGCTTCCTAAGGTGGTTAGGAGAGGAAGATTGACCGATACAGGAAGTATGTAGCGTTGGGGGGGGGGGCTAAAAACAACATTTGAATGTACATAGTACGAGACTTAATATCGATGTTTCAATTTGGTGTACATTGTAAGATTTGAACCGAGGACCATGCATACGGGTAATTATTTCGAATTTGTGCCATACTAAGTTTCGAAAAGTTGACGTTGACTCAATTTGTTGTGCTTTTTTGTCGGTCATATGTTTGAATCCATCCAAAAGTTTCCTCACTACCATGGGGTTCATCATATACATATGAATTTGTATTAAAAAAGTAGCGTGGATACAGTGAAATGCGAAATCCACGTTAGAATTGGAGATCGCTACATGACACACACTCTAATTCAAATAACTAATTATGTGACACACACTCTAATCCACGTTAGCGTGGATACCGTTTCGAATTTTTTTTCAAATAACTCCTTATTATAGTACTCCCTCTGTTCACTTTTATAAGACCTTGAAGACATTTCAGACAATGTGCAAAACAGTTCATTTTAAGTTGTCTGAAACGACTTACAAAAGTGAACGGAGGGAGTATCTCGTTTTGAATGACTAATTATTGCAAGGAAAACACGGGCATGGTAATACATACAGATTCGTTTGCAAATGAAAGAAGACTCGTTTGCATTCTCAAATGTAGGCACACCAGGCAGACCAGGGTCATGTCGGGGTGGACGCTGCTTCGGTACCTTAAAGGCACCTGCCTTTGGGTCACTGACATGTGGGCCAGCCACCTGTTGGGCCCACATGTCATGGACACAAAGGCAGGTGCCTTAAGGCACCAAAGCATAGTCCTGTCGGGGTGGTCGCGTGTGTCGGACGGACGCGTAGCACCCAGCCACCCACCCCCTCCCTCCCTCCCCAACTCCCCCCTCCCCCTCCCAA
>NC_041382.1:394174765-394198331 GCF_002162155.2 Triticum dicoccoides
AAATGACGACGACAAAATAAGTTCGCGCTTCCACGTTTCGGATTGAAATATTTGGCAGCCCCAATTCCAGCCCTGCAAAATCTCTATTCTCCACCGTCCCCTTCCGCGCCCAGATTGCTCAAATCCCTAATTCACCGCCAACCCAAGCAAAGTTTGAATCGCCCCTCATCACGTTGATACGTCTCCAACGTATCTATAATTTTTGATTGCTCCATGCTATATTATCTACTGTTTTGGGCAATATTGGGCTTTATTATCCACTTTTATATTATTTTTGGGACTAACCTATTAACCGGAGGCCCAGCCCAGATTTGTTGTTTTATGCCTATTTCAGTGTTTCAAGGAAAAGGAATATCAGACGGAGTCAAAACGGAACGAAATCAACTGGAGAAGTTATTTTTGGAAGGAAACCCACTTGATGGACTTGGACCCCACGTCAGAAGATACGGGAGGTGCTCACGAGGGTGGGGGCGCCCCCACCCCCCTAGGGCGCGCCCCCTGCCTCATGGGGCCCCCATAGCTCCACCGACGTACCCCCTGCACCCATATATACCTACGTATCGTAAAATTTCCAAAACAGAAGATAGACCGGGAGTTCCGCCGCCGCAAGCCTCTGTAGCCACCAAAAACCTTTCGGGAGCCCTGTCGGAGGGGGATCCCATCACCGGTGGCCATCTTCATCATCCCGGCGCTATCCATGACAAGGAGGGAGTAGTTCACTCTCGGGGCTGAGGGTATGTACCAGTAGCTATGTGTTTGATCTCTCTCTCTCGTGTTCTCTCTCGTGTTCCCTCTAAGGCATGATCTTGATGTATCCCGAGCTTTGCTATTGTAGTTGGATCTTATGATGTTTCTCCCCCTCTACTCTCTTGTGATGAATTGAGTTTCCCCTTTGAAGTTATCTTATTGGATTGAGTCTTTTATGAGAACACTTGATGTTTGTCTTGCCGTGATTATCTGTGGTGACAATGGGATATCATGTGCCACTTGATGTATGTTTTGGTGATCAACTTGCGGGTTTCGTGACAATGGGAACCTATGCATAGGGGTTGGCACACGTTCTTGACTCTCCGGTAGAAACTTTGGGGCACTCTTTGAAGTACTTTTATGTTGGTTGGATGAATCTGAGATTGTGTGATGCATATCGTATAATCATGCCCACTGATACTTGAGGTGACAATGGAGTATCTAGGTGACATTAGGGTTTTGGTTGATTTGTGTCTTAAGGTGTTTTTCTAGTACGAACTATTTTATAGATTGATCCGAAAGAATAACTTTGAGGTGGTTTCATACCCTACCATAATCTCTACGTTTGTTCTCCGCTATTAGTGGCTTCGGAGTGACTCTTTGTTGCACGTTGAGGGCTTGTTATATGATCTATCTATGTTATTATTGTTGAGAGAACTTGCACTAGTGAAAGTATGAACCCTAGGCCTTGTTTCCTATTGTTGCAATACCGTTTACGCTCACTTTTATCATTAGTTACCTTGCTGTTTTTATTATTTCAGATTACAAATACATTTTTCTACCATCCATATTACACTTGTATCACCATCTCTTCGCCGAACTAGTGCACCTATACAATTTACCATTGTATTGGGTGTGTTGGGGACACAAGAGACTTTTTGTTATTCGGTTGCAGGGTTGTTTGAGAGAGACCATCTTCATCCTATGCCACCTACGGATTGATAAACCTTAGGTCATCCACTTGAGGGAAATTTGCTACTGTCCTACAGACCTGTGCACTTGCAGGCCCAACAACGTCTACAAGAAGAAGGTTGTGTAGTAGACATCAAGCTCTTTTCTGGCGCCGTTGCCGGGGAGGTTAGCGCTTCAAGGTATATCTTTAGATCTTGCAATAGAATCTTTTTGTTTCTTGTTTTATCACTAGTTTAGTTTATCAAAGAAAACTAAAAAAATGGAATTAAGGATGCCTCATATGCTTCATCTTTTTAATGTCTTTCGTGAAAATGATGGGAAGGAAAATTATGCTCAAGTACTAGAAGAAGAATTACATAGAATGCTTGGCATAAAATATGTGAATGATGAGCATGATTGCAATGTTGTTAGTATGAATTCCTTGAATATCCATGATGCTAATGATATGCAAAGCCACAAGCTTGGGGAAGCTATGTTTGATGAAGATGATATTTTTTGTCCCCCAAGCTTTGATGAGCAAATTTACTATGATGAAAGCATGCCTCCTATCTATGATGATTATTGTGATGACACGTATGCTTTAAAGAATAATGATAACCATGAAACTTGTCATCTTGATCCTAATTTTAAATCATATGATAGTTATTTTGTTGAGTTTGCTCCCACTACTATTCATGAAAAGAATTTTGCTTATGTGGAGAGTAGTAAATTTTCTATGCTAGTAGATCATGAAAAGAATGCTTTAGGTGATGGTTACATTGTTGAATTCATTCGTGATGCTACTGAAAATTATTATGAGGGAGGAACATATGCTTGTAGGAATTGCAATAATATCAAGTTTCCTCTCTATGTGCTTCAAGTTTTGAAGCTATGCTTGTTTTACCTTCCTATGCTAGTTGATTATCGTTCCCATAACTTGTTTGCTCATAAAATCCCTATGCATAGGAAGTGGGTTAGACTTAAGAGTGATAGTCATATGCTTCATGATGCTCCCGTTATGTTTCAATTCTTATCTTTTATGTGAGCATCATTGTCATCATCATGCCTAGCTAGAAAGGCATTAAAGAAAAGCGCTTGTTGGGAGACAACCTAATATTTATCCTTACTATTTTTGTGTGTTCACATGATTATCCTACTGTAGTAATCATGTTTTATAGCTTTTGTTTCAATAAAATGCCAAGTAAGACCTTTAGGATAGCTTACGGTGATAGTTGTGTTGATCCTGCTGAAAATCAGAAACATTTGCACCCAGTAAATTAGTTTTGTTAATTCACAGAAACGTGGTTCTGATCTGATTCGTTTTGCTCTGGATTGGTACACGAATTTCTTAGGACTTCCTAATTTGGTAGGATTTGTGGAGTTCCAGAAGTATACGTTTGATACAGATTACTACAGACTGTTCTGTTTTTGACAGATTCTGTTTTCTATGTGTTGTTTGCTTATTTTGATGAATCTATGAGTAGTATAGGAGGGTATGAACCATAGATAAGTTGGAATACAGTATATATTACACCAATGTGAATTTAGAATGAGTTCATTACAGTACCTAAGTGGTGGTTTTATTTTCTTATACTAACGGAGCTTACGAGTTTTCTGTTGAGTTTTGTGTTGTGGAGTTTTCAAGTTTTGGGTAAAGATTCGATGGACTATGGAATAAGGAGTGTCAAGAGCCTAAGATTGGGGATTAGCAAGGCACCCCAATGCAATATTCAAGGACAACCTAGAGCCTAAGCTTGGGGATGCCCCGAAAGGCATCCCCTCTTTCGTCTTCGTTCATTGGTAACTTTACTTGGAGCTATATTTTTATTCACCACATGATATGTGTTTTGCTTGGAGCGTCATTTTCTTTTGTTAGTATTAGCTTGCTGTTATTAAGAATAATGTTTTGCATCTTTAGTTTCAATAAAGAAGTCGAGGATAGCCTTTGCCATGCTTATTTTGCTAGTATACATGTTGCTGTTTGAAAAACAGAAAGTTTACCGCTGTTGCAAAAATTCCCTAGAAAAGTCAGAGAGTGGTATAATGTTGAATATTTTTGCATATTGAGCTCTGATAAATTTATAACAGTGGGAATTTTAGTTCATAATTGTTGGAGTCAGGGAAGTATTGATACTCTTGCATTCTTTACAGACTGTACTGTTTTGGCAGATTGCTGTTATGGTTGCATTGTTTGCATATGTTTGCTTGATTAATGATTCTATTTGAGGATAGGAGTATTAAATATGCATAGGCATTTAGTATGCAATGTTGAATAATTATTTAAGTGATTTGTTACAGTAGAAAATGATAAGGTTTTTGCATTGGTTTATACTAACCTATCTCACGAGTTCTTGTTGAGTTTGTTGTGAATGAAGCTTTTGATAAAAAGAGAAACCATGATATGAGAGGAATTAAGGAGACACAAAAGCTCAAGCTTGGGGATGCCCAAGGCACCCCAAGATAATATTTCAAGAATTCTCAAGCATCTAAGCTTGGGGATGCCCCGGTAGGCATCCCACCTTTCTTCTTCAACAACCATCGGTTAGTATCGGTTGAGCCTAAGTTTTTGCTTCATCACATGAGTTGTGCTATCCTTGCAATGTAGTTTTCTTTAGCTTTGCTTGCTGTTTGAATAAAGTATCAAGATCTGAAATTCTTAAATGAGAGAGTGTCTTCGCATAGTTGCATAATTATTTAGCTACTCATTGACCTTCACTTATATCTTTCGGAGTAGTTTGTCATTTGCTCTAGTGCATCACTTATACCTTTTAGAGCATGGTGGTAGTTTTATTTTGAAGAAATAGATGAACTCTCATACATTACTTAGATTATTTTGAGAGTCATTAATAGCATGGTAATTTGCTTAATATTAATATACTTGGTATTCAAGATATGTGAAACTTTCTTATGAGTGTGTTGAATACTAAGAAAAGTTTGATACTTGATAATTGTTTTGAGATATGGAGGTAGTGATATTAAAGTCATGCTAGTTGGGTGATTATGAATTCAAATAATTCTTGTGTTGAAGTTAGCAAGTCCCGTAGCATGCACGTATGGTTAAAGTTGTGTAACAAATTTGAAACATGAAGTGTACCTGGCTTGTGCATCCTTATGAGTGGCGGTCGGGGACGAGCGATGGTCTTTTCCTACCAATCTATCCCCCTAGAAGCATGCGCGTAGTACTTGGTTTTTGATGACTTCTAAATTTTTGCAATAAGTATATGAGTTCTTTTGACTAATGTTGAGTCCATGGATTATACGCACTTTTACCTTTCCGCCATTGCTGGCCTCTTGCATTGCCCTTTCTCACCTTGAGAGTTGGTGCAAACTTCGCCGGTGCATCCAAACCCCGTGATACGATACGCTCTATCACACATAAACCTCCTTATATCTTCCTAAAAACAACCACCATACCTACCTATCTTGGAATTTCCATAGCCATTCCGAGATATATTGCCATGCAACTTCCATCATCATCATCATGACATACATTACTTTTGTCATATTGCCATTGCATGATCATGTAGTTGACATCGTATTTGTGGCAAAGTCACCATGCATTATTTTTCATACATGTCACTCTTGATTCATTGCACCATCCCGGTACACCGCCGGAGGCATTCATATAGAGTCATATCTTGTTCTAAGTTTCGAGTTGTAATCCTTATGTTGTAATCAATAGAAGTGTGACGATCATCATTATTAGAGCATTGCCCAAACAAAAAAAGGCCAAAAAAAGAAAGGCCCATAAAAAAGAAAATGAATGAATAAATAAAAAGGGCAATGCTACTATCTCTTTTTCCACACTTGTGCTTCAAAGTTGCACCTTGTTCTTCATGTAGTGAGTCTCATAAATTGTGCTTCGAAGTAGCACCTTGTTCTTCATGTAGTGAGTCTCATAAGTTGTATTTTTATACTAGTGGGAATTTTTCATTATAGAACTTGGCTTGTATATTCCTACGATGGGCTTCCTCGAATGCCCTAGGTCTTCATGAGCAAGCGAGTTGGATGCACACTGTAGCGACTAGACCTCAAACAGTCTGATCTCTGTGCTCAGTGTCATCCCTGGATCAATAATGCTGACACCACACAGTACTTGGAGGATTTATAACAGAGTAGCAATCACACACTTATTACATCGAATGTCTCAAAAGCGAACTTATTGAAATAAATATGGCTTAAGGCCATCTAAAACGATAACAGCGGAAGGCTTGGAAGATAAGCGAGTCCATCAACTCCAACGGCATCACTGAGTATAGAACCACGACCTAACAGCACCTTACTCGTCGTCTGAAAAGTCTGCAACATGAAACGTTGCAGCCCGAAAACGGGTCAGCACATGGAATATGCTGGCATGTAACACATAGAGAATAACAATGGAGATAGGCTATACTACATGCATATTTGGCTGGTGGTAAAGCTCTATGGTTACAGTTTTGCGTAAAGCCAATTTTTCTCTACTGCAAAGGAATAAATTCATTTAACTATCATGGTGGTTGTTAAACATTGAGAATGGTTGACAGCATTCTCAATCCCAATTAAAAAGTACTCATTAAAAACCCAACAATATTGATTATAGTAACATGATGAGATTCACATGATATCCAGGTACTAGATACTCAAGATGTCCATAACCGGGGACACGGCTAACCATGATTAGTTTATACACTTTGCAGAGGTTTGCGCACTTTTCCCCACATGACTCGATCGCCTCCGCTTGATTTCTCGCACTACATGATGTTTGAGAAACGGATGACCGAGACATAGTCTTTCAGAAGCACTTGCACCTTACAAGAGGGGTAGACCGTACCAACCTACATCCCCTACATCTGCTAGTCCACCCCGTAAGAGTTCGCACAACTTAGTCAACTATGCTAGAGCCCATAATAGCATGTGGCTGCACACGGAAGTTTCTAGTTTGAATAATCTCATGATCCCTTTGAGCCTGGGTGGCGGTCCGAAGAAATACAGGCAAGTCCTGCTAGAAAACAGGTGCCTCAATCCACTCAGATGTGTATTCAAGTTGCCACCTTAATAAACCATTAATTAACAATCTCACATCTGTCATGGATATTCACTCACCCAATCCACGTCTAGCATAATAAGCAAACGTAGAAGTAACTCCCAAAGGTTTGATAATAAAACGGGTAATAGGTACTACCTCATCTACTTCCCATCCCACAATTTGATTAGATCCTAATCATGCAATGTTTGAGGATAGATCTAATGCATAAAAACTGGGTGGTAGAAAGGTATGATCAAGTGTTACTTGCCTTGCTGATGGTCCGCGAAACCTAGAGACTCGAAGTAACAGGCGGCGCACTCCGGGTATTCTATCGCAGACAAACAAACAAGCATACAATAAGTACTCATCTAATGCACAGGTAAAACTCGAATAAAAGATCCAACCAGAATGTTCAACTTAAGAACTCCAGTTTGCAAAAGAATCAAATCAAATAAAGCAACGAAAGTCAAACGGCGAAAGAAAACAGCTTCGTTTTACTAATCTGGATCTAAGTCAAATTTCACAGAAGTAAAAACTTGTTTAAGTAGATTATTCGAAAAGAGGGTTTCAAGACGAAACTCCAGGCGCTTGAATCGCCTGATTCCGATAAACGAGCGAAAAGTTATACTAAAACGAAAATCGGATCAGAAATCACGATCAGAAAATAACCGCGGAAAATTTGACAAAAAAGAAAAACGATGAACGAATTAATCATTAATTATCCTAATCCGAAAATAATTAAAATAATAAAATAATAATGAAATAAAAAAATAATCGAAAATAAAACCGACGAAAATAATTTTTTTTTAAAAAAATATATATATTCGGCACGGATTTCGAGGCGGCGGCGAACCTCGGGCGGCGTGCAACTCCGGCGGCGGCGGCGCCGCCTGGGGTTAGGGCGCGGGGTGGGCTCGGGTGGGCTGGGGTGCTCGGGGCGGCGCTATATAAAGGCGCCCCCGGGCGGAGTCCCGCTCGGGCACGGCCCGTAGGTCGGTGCGCGTTTTTTTTAAATAATTCCGCGCAGAAGAAAAATAAAAAGAAATACTAAACAGACTCCAAAAATCCCAAAATAAATTTTCCCCGGCTTCTAAAATCAAGCCGGACTAGATGAACATTTATTTGGGGCCTAAATGCAATTTTGAAAAACGCGCATTTTTCCTAAATTCAAATAAAAAGTGAAAAACTCCAAAATAAATCTTATTTGATTTTTTTATTAAATCTTCATTATTTCTTTATTTTGGGAAAGTCATTTTATTCCCTCCCTGAATTTTTGGTAGTAGAAATAATTGAAGATAAAATAAATAAAATCAATGATCCCATTTTCTAAATTTGAGAAAATACTCAAATAAGAAAATAATGAAATCCCCAACTCTCTCCATGGGTCCTTGAGTTGCGTAGAATTTCTAGGATCGAGCCACAATGCAACAAAAATATGATATGCAATGATGATCTATGTATAACATTCCAAATTGAAAATTTGGGATGTTACAAACCTACCCCCTTAAGATGAAT
The DNA here is from genome assembly GCF_002162155.2 of Triticum dicoccoides. NCBI lineage: Eukaryota > Viridiplantae > Streptophyta > Magnoliopsida > Poales > Poaceae > Triticum > Triticum dicoccoides. The sequence goes on from NC_041382.1 coordinate 394,182,924, forward strand.
CTCGCCCTCGAGATTCGGGTTGGCTAGCAAATAGGTGAGGGTGGTCCTTGAGCAGATCTTCCTCTCGCTCCCAGGTGGCTTCCTCCTGAGTGTGGTGGCTCCACTGAACTTTGCAAAACTTGATAACCTTGCTGCAGGTAACTGTGCTGGCATAATCCAAAATCTTAACAGGTTTCTCTTCATAGGTCAAATCTTCTTTCAACTGAATCGTTTCCAATGGCACCGTATCTCTCAGTGGTATATCAGCCATCTCTGTGTGGCACTTCTTCAACTGTGAAACATGGAACACATCGTGAACTCCTGACAATCCCTCAGGTAATTCCAACTTGTATGCTACTTCTCCCATGCGTTCCAAAACCTTGTATGGCCCCACAAAACGTGCCGCTAACTTTCCTTTAACTCCAAAACGCTTAACTCCTCGAAGGGGAGATACTCGAAGATAAACTCTGTCTCCGACTTCGTTTTCTGTCTCCTTGCGTTTCGAATCTGCATAGCTCTTCTGCCTTGACTGAGCTACTTTGAGCCTGTCGCGAATCAACTTTACTTTCTGTTCAGACTCCTTAATCAAATCTGGTCCAAACAACTGACGGTCTCCAACCTCATCCCACAAGAACGGGGTTCTGCACCTCCTTCCGTACAAAACTTCGAAAGGGGACATCTTCAAGCTGGATTGATAACTATTGTTGTAAGAAAACTCCGCGTATGGCAAGTTGTCATCCCAACTTGATCCATAATCCAAAACACAAGCTCTAAGCATATCCTCCAAAATCTGATTGACTCTCTCGGTCTGTCCATCTGTCTGTGGGTGGAAAGCTGTGCTAAACTCCAGTCTGGTTCCCAATGTTTCGTGCAACTGCTTCCAGAACTTCGAGGTGAATTGGGTTCCTCTATCTGATACGATACTCCTCGGAACTCCATGCAAACATACAATCCTCGTCATGTATATCTTAGCCAATTTGGCACTGCTGTAGGTAGTCTTTAATGGGATGAAATGAGCTACCTTCGTCAAACGATCAACTACAACTCAAATCGAGTCATAGCCTGAACGAGTCCTGGGCAATCCCGTGATGAAATCCATGCCTAGTTTGTCCCACTTCCATACGGGTATAGGCAATGGTTGCAACAATCCAGCTGGCTTCTGATGTTCTGCCTTCACCCTCTGACATACGTCACAAACTGCTACATACTCTGCGATATCCTTCTTCATTCCGGTCCACCGGAATGTTTCCTTCAAATCCTAATACATCTTTGTATTTCCGGGGTGGATCGAATATGGTGAATCATGTGCCTCTTGCAGAATCAACTTCCTGATCTCCGGGTTATTGGGCACCTAAACACGGTCCTCAAATCGTAGGGTATCGTACTCATCCTCATGAAATCCCTTAGCCTTCCCCTTGCTCATCTATTCCTTAATAGTGGCAACCTCCGTATCTGCCTTTTGAGCTTCTCTGATTTTATCCATCAACGTAGACTGAATCTCCAATGCTGCTACATAGCCTCTCGGAACAATTTCCAAACATAGCTCTCGAAGGTCCTCGGCTAACTCCTTGGGTATTTCTCCCGTCATTAGAGTATTGACATGGCTCTTGCGGCTCAACGTGTCTTCTACAACGTTAGCCTTCCCGGGGTGATAATGCAATCTCATATCATAATCCTTAATAAGTTCCAACCATCTCCTCTGCCTGAGATTTAACTCCTTCTGCGTGAAGATGTACTTCAAACTCTTGTGATCCGTGTACACCTCACAATGATTTCCAATGAGAAAATGTCTCCATGTTTTCAGTGCATGCACTACGGCTGCTAACTCCAAATCATGAGTAGCATAGTTCAACTCATGGGGCTTAAGCTGTCGTGAAGCATACGAAACAACTCTTCCCTCCTGCATAAGCACTGCTCCAAGTCCTCGTCGTGAAGCATCGCAATACACTTAAAAATCCTTAGTCTGATCTGGCAGAAACAACACTGGTGAGGTAACCAAACGTTTCTTCAATTCTTGGAAACTAGCCTCACACTCCTCAGTCCAAATGAACTTAGTATCCTTCTTCAACAACTCTGTCATAGGCTTGGCGATCTTCGAGAAATTTTCGATGAATCTTCGGTAGTATCCTGCGAGTCCAAGGAAACTCCTGATCTCTCCAACTATGGTTGGTGCTTCCCGGTTTGTCACAGTGACTACTTTAGTGGGGTCTACTGCGATACCTTCTCCGGATATAACATGTCCGAGAAATCCAACTTCCTTCAACCAAAACTCACACTTGTTGAACTTGGCGTATAGCTGATGTTCCCTGAGCTTCTCGAGTACTAATCGCAAGTGCTCCTTGTGTTCCTCTTCATTCTTCGAGTAAACCAAAATATAATCAATGAACACCACGACGACCTTATCCAAAAACTCCATAAACACCTTGTTCATCATGTTCATAAAATAGGCTGGGGCATTAGTCAGACCAAATGACATAACGGTATACTCATACAGCCCGTACCTGGTGGTAAAAGCCGTCTTCGGTATATCCTGCTCCCGAATCTTCAACTGATGGTACCCTGATCGCAAATCGATCTTGGAAAACACCTTAGCTCCTTGCAACCGATCAAACAGATCATTGATCATTGGTAGTGGGTACTTGTTCTTGATTCTTACTTCATTCAATCCGCGATAATCAACAACCATTCTTAATGATCCATCCTTCTTCTCCACTAGAAGTACTGGCGATCCCCAAGGCAAAGAACTTGGGCGAATAAAACCTTTATCCAACAACTCCTTAATCTGCTTCTTGATTTCCTCCAAATCTTGGGCTGGCATCCTGTACGGTCTCTTGGATATAGGCCCAGTGCCTGGCAGTAGTTCAATTAAGAACTCAATGTCTCTATCTGGTGGCATGCCTGGCAACTCTTCTGGAAATACATCTGGAAAATCCCTTACCACTGGTACTTCCTCCTGCACAACTCCTGATAAGGAATTTACATGTGCTCTTCTCGGCTCATGCCGTGATACATACTTAATTCTTCTTCCTTCAGGGGTGGTAAGCAAAATCGACTTACTAACGCAATCAATATTCCCTCCATACTTTGATAACCAATCCATGCCTAATATCACATCCAAACCTTGCGATTCCAAAACTATTAGCTCCGAGGGAAATACATGGTGTCCAATCCTTAGTGGCAGTCGATCACACCATTTACTAGCCGTATACTCTGCTCCGGGTGAGGTTACTAGCATGGGTGACCTAAGTGCTTGGGTTGGCAATTTATATTTATCCACAAATCCCCTTGATATGTATGAATGCGATGCACCAGTATCGAAAAGAACAACTGCAGTAAATGCCTTAACCAAAAACTTACCTATTACTGCATCTGGCTGAGCTTCAACCTCCTCCACGGTAACGTGGTTCACTTGCCCCCTGTTGAAAGGGTTCGGCTTCTTTCCTGAGCTTCCATTGCCATTTCCATTTTGGGCTTCAGGACAATCATTTGCATAATGCCCCGTCTCGCGGCACTTATAACAAGTGATATGGCTCAGGTCTACATTGGGTGGTGTAGACGGGTTGGTGCGGCTTTGTCCATTGCTTCCTCCATTCCCGTTTTCATTCTTTGTGCCATTGTGATTGTGCGAGCTACCTCCTCCATGAGTATGCTGAAAATGTCCTCCTGACTTTGGGGTAAAACGTGGCTTCTGCTGAGATCCAGAATTATACTTCCCCTGTGCATACTTCCTCTTAAGATTATCAATCTGCTGCTGCTTCCCTTCAATCATAAGAGCATGATCTACTAACTCCTGGTAATTATTGAAAGTGGCTATCATCAACTGCATGCTCAGCTCATCATTCAGTCCTTCTAGAAACTTCTCTTGCTTAGCTGCATCTGTAGCAACGTCATCTGGGGCATAACGTGCTAGCTTACTAAAATCATCCACATACTGGCCAACAGTCCGTCCTCCTTGGCGTAAGTTGCGAAACTCACGCTTCTTCATGGCCATAGCTCCTGCTGAAACATGGGCAGTATGAAATGCTTGCTGAAACTGATTCCATGTGACAGTGTCTACATGGTAAGTGGCTATAAAATTCTCCCACCATGCTGCTGCAGGTCCGTCAAGCTGATGTGCGGCAAACTTCACCTTTTCTCCATTTGTGCATCCTGCAGTGGTCAACTCCCTCCCTATCTTATGGAGCCAATCATCTGCTACTATCGGCTCGGTGCTACTGGAAAACACCGGCGAAATCAACCTTAAGAAACGTGCCAGATGGTCAACAGGTGGTGGTGGTGGGTTGTTGTTGTTGTTGCCTTGGTTCTGTACCAATGTTTGAATCAAGGTATTCTGCTGCTGAATCAACTGAGTGATCTCTGGCGGGAAAACAAACTCGGGGTCGCGTCTCGGAGGCATCTGAGGGTTTAAAGGGAAGAGTTAAGAATAGAATGAGGTCTAGTGAGAAAACACTACCCATATGCACATGAGTCAAAAACACACAATATCATTCCAATCAATTCAAACAAGGGCATACAACGGTCTAACTATCGTTACAAAAGTGCTTGGACTAAAACTAGTTAAATGGTGGAAAATTCTACTACTGTTATGGTGGTCAACTAGAAAAACTGCTCCGATGCAGATTCCATGATATCTGCTCCAGCTTCATCAACATAGTCATCATCGCTGTCGTCGGGACCCGAGTCAGTGTCATCGATGATGATATAATTATCTGGACAAGTAGGTTCATCTTCTTCTCCTCGGGGTGCTGAACCTCCCATGAATACTCCAATCTTCTCCTTAAGGTCACCGTTCTGTCTTACTAGAGCGACGATTTCTTCCATATAGTCTTTACGCGTAGCCTTGAGTTCTGCTTCTAGCTCCTTAATCCTGGTCATAGCCTTCTGTAGCTCCTCCATATCTGCGCACATCTGGTTCTCCTGGCGTCGGATGTGTTGGTTTAACTCCTAAATATAAGCTGCGATTGATCTGTCCCTCCTAGTGGTGATCATCTCCCAATGCTCATCTCGGCGCCCACAAATCTGGTAGATAGCATTCTTGAGATCGTTGTAGTAAACTTCTCCAATTCGTCCCATGGCGATGTGAGCTGCCATGCTTTTTCCTAGGCTCCAAGTTGGTACATCAAAGGTAAACTCTATTGGCTCCGTGACTGGTGCAAACGTCCTTCCTGGAATTTAGACTTGAATCCTCTAGCGCTCCTCTTCGGGTAAAGTGGCGTTGAAAGTCCCAGTGAAGCTTGGTACTCCTATGTTCAAGTATCTAGAGGCTTCCTTCAAGTGACATCCAAAAGGTGAATTCTCATCTGGTTGCGCGAACTTGATCCTTGCGTTCGCCATCCTAAAGAATAGAAAAGATGAGGAGTCAGAATGAGAAGAAAGGATAGTGATCTAGGGCTTAAGCTAAGTGGTCGTGTCCTACAGTCAGCGTGTGCTCTGATACCACCTTGTAGCGACCAGACCTCAAACAGTCTGATCTCTGTGCTCAGTGTCATCCCTGGATCAGTAATGCTGAGACCACACAGTACTTGGAGGATTTATAACAGAGTAGCAATCACACACTTATTACATCGAATGTCTCAAAAGAGAACTTATTGAAATAAATATGGATTAAGGCCATCTAAAACGATAACAGCGGAAGGCTTGGAAGATAAGCGAGTCCATCAACTCCAACGGCATCACTGAGTATAGAACCACGACCTAACAGCACGTTACTCGTCGTCTGAAAAGTCTGCAACATGAAACGTTGCAGCCCGAAAACGGGTCAGCACATGGAATATGCTGGCATGTAACACATAGAGAATAACAATGGAGATAGGCTATACTACATGCATATTTGGCTGGTGGTAAAGCTCTATGGTTACAGTTTTGCGTAAAGCCAATTTTTCCCTACTGCAAAGGAATAAATTCATTTAACTATCATGGTGGTTGTTAAACATTGAGAATGGTTGACAGCATTCTCAATCCCAATTAAAAAGTACTCATTAAAAACCCAAAAATATTGATTATAGTAACATGATGAGATTCACATGATATCCAGGTACTAGATACTCAAGATGTCCATAACCGGGGACACGGCTAACCATGATTAGTTTATACACTCTGCAGAGGTTTGCGCACTTTTCCCCACATGACTCGATCGCCTCCGCTTGATTTCTCGCAATACATGATGTTTGAGAAACGGATGACCGAGACATAGTCTTTCAGAAGCACTTGCACCTTACAAGAGGGGTAGACCGTACCAACCTACATCCCCTACATCTGCTAGTCCACCCCGTAAGAGTTCGCACAACTTAGTCAACTATGCTAGAGCCCATAATAGCATGTGGCTGCACACGGAAGTTTCTAGTTTGAATAATCTCATGATCCCTTTGAGCCTGGGTGGCGGTCCGAAGAAATACAGGAAAGTCCTGCTAGAAAACAGGTGCCTCAATCCACCCAGATGTGTATTCAAGTTGCCACCTTAATAAACCATTAATTAACAATCTCACATCTGTCATGGATATTCACTCACCCAATCCACGTCTACTAGCATAGCATGGTTAATAAGCAAACGTAGAAGTAACTCCCAAAGGTTTGATAATAAAACAGGTAATAGGTACTACCTCATCTACTTCCCATCCCACAATTTGATTAGATCCTAATCATGCAATGTTTGAGGATAGATCTAATGCATAAAACTGGGTAGTAGAAAGGTATGATCAAGTGTTACTTGCCTTGCTGATGATCCGCGAAACCTAGAGACTCGAAGTAATAGGCGGCGCACTCCGGGTATTCTATTGCAGACAAACAAACAAGCATACAATAAGTACTCATGTAATGCACATGTAAAACTCGAATAAAAGATCCAACCAGAATGTTCAACTTAAGAACTCCGGTTTGCAAAAGAATCAAATCAAATAAAGCAACGAAAGTCAAACGGCGAAAGAAAACAGCTTCGTTTTACTAATCTGGATCTAAGTCAAATTTTACAGAAGTAAAAACTTGTTTAAGTAGATTATTCAAAAAGAGGGTTTCGAGACGAAACACCAGGCGCTTGAATCGCCTGATTCCGATAAACGAGCGAAAAGTTATACTAAAACGAAAATCGGTTCAGAAATCGCGATCAGAAAATAACCGCGGAAAATTCGACGAAAAAGAAAAACGATGAACAAATTAATCGTTAATATCCTAATCCGAAAATAATTAAAATAATAAAATAATAATGAAATAAAAAAATAATCGAAAATAAAACCGACGAAAATAATTTTTTTAAAAAATAATATATTTTCGGCACGGATTTCGAGGCGGCGGCGAACCTCGGGCGGCGTGCAACTCCGGCGGCGGCTGGGGTTAGGGCGCGGGGTGGGCTCGGGTTGGCTGGGGCGCTCGGGGCTGCACTATATAAAGGCGCCCCCGGGCGGAGTCCCGCTCGGGCACGGCCCGAAGGTCGGTGCGCGTTTTTTTTTAATAATTCCGCGCAGAAGAAAAATAAAAAGAAATACTAAACGGACTCCAAAAATCCCGAAATAAATTTTCCCCGGCTTCTAAAATCAAGTCGGACTAGATGAACATTTATTTGGGGCCTAAATGCAATTTTGAAAAACGCACATTTTTCCTAAATTCAAATAAAAAGCGAAAAACTCCAAAATAAATCTTATTTGATTTTTTTATTAAATCTTCATTATTTCTTTATTTTGGGAAAGTCATTTTATTCCCTCTCTGAATTTTAGGTAGTTGCAATAATTGTAGATAAAATAAATAAAATCAATGATCCCATTTTTTAAATTTGAGAAAATACTCAAATAAGAAAATAACGAAATCTCCAACTCTCTCTGTGGGTCCTTGAGTTGCGTAGAATTTCTAGGATCGAGCCACAATGCAACAAAAATATGATATGCAATGATGATCTATGTGTAACATTCCAAATTGAAAATTTGGGATGTTACACACACCCACTAGTTTTCTTTTGTTGAGCATTCATAGCTCTAGTGCATCCGTTGCATGGCAATCCCTACTCCTCATGTTGACATCAATTGATGGGCATCTCCATAGCCCATTGATTATCCTCGTCAATGTGAGACTTTCTCCTTTTTGTCTTCTCCACACAATCTGCATCATCATATTCTATTCCACCCATAGTGCTATATCCGTGGCTCACGCTCATGTATTGCGTGAAGGTTGAAAAAGTTTGAGATTATTTAAGTATGAAACAATTGCTTGGCTTGTCATCGGGGGTATAGAAGTTGGGAACATCTTTGTGTGACGAAAATGAAGCATAGCCTAACCATATTATTTTGTAGGGATGAACTTTCTTTTGCCATGCTATTTTGAGAAGACATGATTACTTTGATTAGTATGCTTGAAGTATTATTATTTCTATGCCAATATGAACTTTTGTCTTGAATCTTTCGGATCTGAATATTCATATCACAAGTAAGAAGAATTACATTGAGATTATACCAACTAGCACTCCGCATCAAAAATTCTTTTTTTTATCATTTACCTACTTGAGGACGAGCAGGAATTAAGCTTGGGGATGCTTGATACGTCTCCAACGTATCTATAATTTTGATTGCTCCATGCTATATTATCTACTGTTCTGGGCAATATTGGGCTTTATTATCCACTTTTATATTATTTTTGGGACTAACCTATTAACCGGAGGCCCAACCCAGATTTGCTATTTCAGTGTTTCGAGGAAAAGGAATATCAGACGGAGTCAAAACGGAACGAAATCAACTGGAGAAGTTATTTTTAGAAGGAAACCCACCTGATGGACTTGGACCCCACGTCAGAAGATACGGGAGGTGCTCACAAGGGTGGGGGCGCGCCCACTCCCCTAGGGCGCGCCCCCCTACCTCGTGGGACCCCCGTAGCTCCATCGACGTACCCCCTGCACCCATATATACCTACGTATTGTAAAACTTCCAAAATAGAAGATAGACCGGGAGTGACGCCGCCGCAAGCCTCTGTAGCCACCAAAAACCTTTTGGGAGCCCTTTCCGGCGCCCTGTCGGAGGGGGATCCTATCACCGGTGGCCATCTTCATCATCCCGGCGCTATCCATGACAAGGAGGGAGTAGTTCACCCTCGGGGCTGAGGGTATGTACCAGTAGCTATGTGTTTGATCTCTCTCTCTCTCTCTCTCTCTCTCTCTCTCTCTCGTGTTCTCTCTCGTGTTCTCTCTCGTGTTCCCTCTATGGCATGATCTTGATGTATCCCGAGCTTTGCTATTGTAGTTGGATCTTATGATGTTTCTCCCCCTCTACTCTCTTGTGATGAATTGAGTTTCCCCTTTGAAGTTATCTTATCGGATTGAGTCTTTTATGAGAACACTTGATGTATGTCTTGCCGTGATTATCTGTGGTAACAATGGGATATCATGTGCCACTTGATGTATGTTTTGGTGATCAACTTGCGGGTTTCGTGCCATTGGGAACCTATGCATAGGGGTTGGCACACGTTCTTGACTCTCCGGTAGAAACTTTGGGGCACTCTTTGAAGTACTTTTATGTTGGTTGGATGAATCTGAGATTGTGTGATGCATATCATATAATCATGCCCACGGATACTTGAGGTGACAATGGAGTATCTAGGTGACATTAGGGTTTTGGTTGATTTGTGTCTTAAGGTATTATTCTAGTATGAACTCTTTTATAGATTGATCCAAAAAAATAACTTTGAGGTGGTTTCGTACCCTACCATAATCTTTACGTTTGTTCTCCGCTATTAGTGGCTTCGGAGTGACTCTTTGTTGCATGTTGAGGGTTTGTTATATGATCTATCTAGGTTATTATTGTTGAGAGAACTTGCACTAGTGAAAGTATGAACCCTAGGCCTTGTTTCTTATCATTGCAACGCTCACTTTTATCATTAGTTACCTTGCTGTTTTTATTATTTCAGATTACAAATACCTTTTCTACCATCCATATTGCACTTGTATCACCATCTCTTCGTCGAACTAGTGCACCTATACAATTTACCATTGTATTGGGTGTGTTAGGAACACAAGAGACTTTTTGTTATTTGGTTGCAGGGTTGTTTGAGAGAGACCATCTTCATCCTACGCCTCCTACGGATTGATAAACCTTAGGTCATCCACTTGAGGGAAATTTGCTACTGTCCTACAAACCTGTGCACTTGCAGGCCCAATAAAGTCTACAAGAAGAAGGTTGTGTAGTAGACATCACTCGTCTCTTTCCCCACCTCTGTGCCGGACGACGACGACGAAGACGACGGTCGCGCTTCACCACCGCACCGGGTGGTCCACCGACCACGTCGGCCGCCGCAACCGACGTGCCTCACAGACACCGAGTTCCACCCAATCAGGTGCGCTTCACCGACCCTGTCTCCCAGCTCACCGGGGCTACTTCACCAAGCACATCGTTGCACCTCCTCCCCCCGAGGCCGTTGGGGCTTCACCAACGGTCTCGTCCACCGCATCGTAGCGCTCCGCTGCCACTCAAGATCTGCATCCGTGCGCGACCAGCCAACACCAGCGCATCACCCTCAACGGCTCTGAAGTGACCCGCACTCTAGCTAGGCGAGCATGCCCAAACACCGGCCCGAACTAGGTATCCACACATCACTCCCTTGTGCATTGTTCCGACGATGTTTGGATATCCTTTCACTGCTCTCTTAGCTTACACGCCTATGCAACTCTAACTTTAACTCTTATTTCGTCTGGAGATATCATCTGAAACAAGCAAATCCATTTTTTAGCGAAGCATGACAGCGCTACGGGATCTGGTACACATCCTGCACACCCGTATAACCTTGTAAGTATCTGTCCTCTGGTACAACATCAAGGTTGATTCCACTTATTTGATCAACCATTCGCCGTGTCAAAAATGCAGAGGGGGATGCAAGGAGCACAAGGCCTGCACATCCAAGCAAGTGGTAACATGGACTTGTACATGGAACATCCCAAGCGCAAGCAGAGCTGCAGTGAGCCTGTACAATGAGCTAGCGTAAGTCCCTGCATTTCATTTAATTCGTACTGGCATTCGTGTATGATTTGTGCGTAGTGGCAGATCCACGAATTCAAGTTACCAGGGGCGAACATTTAACTTAAAAAATATGAAGGCACTTGCACTCCGGAAATCAACATAACTTGAGAAATGTGAAGCTACATGCACTTTGAAAATCAGCTAATGATCCAAAGTAGTTCAGATTATAAACACTAAATGATGCAAACACCAAAAACACAAAATGCAACATGGTGTACAAGGACTACAAACATGGTCTGTACCTGCATGAATTATTCGTTCTCTGGCTGAAAATATCGAAGTGTTTTAAACAATATACCTATAACCAGTGCGCAAACAGCATATCAATATATCTATCCTGCACAAGTATGCCAATAGTTTGAAACAACAGATTAGAAAAGTATTTATGCTATGTTGTCATGATACGGGGACTTTCTGGTAGATGACCTCGACATTTCCTCAAGCTATGAAAATGCACTATAATTTGCTTGTCATCAATGCCTGCAAATCTCTGTCTCTCTCAACATAGTAGATCATCATTAGACACTAAATCCTTCAATGAGCTTGCAAAATGCTTGCATTAGATCCCTCATTAGACACTATATGTTCATCACCAGGAGCATGTAAAATGTTTGCACCAAATTCTTCATTAGCAGTCTGTTCATTAGACACTTCAGGCTCAAGAACAATATGAGCTTGTATATTTGCACCGGAAACTTAATTAGATACATCAGATTTGGTCAGTTCAGTATTGATTGGGGGAGTTATAAAATAAGTAGAAATTGGCTTCATTTTCTCATAGATTCCCTACATACAAGCAGTTTTACAACACCGTCAGGTTCAACTATTGGCCAGAAATTGAAGAGTTGAATTAGATATAATCAGGGATGGGATGTACCTGCTCGTTGCGCATGCTACTCTTGCAAGCTGCGACTGTCCGTTTGCGCAAGCTCGATGCCATGCCCGTGCTGCCACCGCTGCCTCCCACGCAGGCTACACCCAGGGTTGGATCTTCATCTTCTTGTCCTTCCGTTCGCTTGAAGCCTGGCGACCGCCCTCCAACGAGGGCGCGAGAAAGTGTTGTATCGGTCTGTCCAGTGGCGGCTAGGTTAGGAGCGAACCAGACTGGAGGCTGGAGCGAATGAATTGGGATTTTTCCTGTTGTCGATCGATATGGGAGGCGCTCGTTTGGGCAGCAAGCCTACTATAGGGCCTGCCTTGCACTTATGTTATTGGCCCATCCAAATTGAAACATTTTTGTTTATTTTTTACATTGCCTGCTCGTACGTTGGGACGAACAAAACTAGCGTGGGCCAACCTGGACGACTCAAACTAGGTGCACACTTTCCAGCCACCTGAGGCGGCCGCCCATATCAGCCCCTATGGTGGCGTCGCCCCTTTTTTGCGTGTATGATTGAATAGTGAAAAATATACCAGTGGCGCTTTTGATTTATCCACAGAATGGTTGAATTGCTTGTTTCTATTAACTGAGTTCCCCAATAATGTGAAGGATGCCAGTCTTTTCATCCTATTGTAGATTGCATAGATCTCGATATGCCAAAAGTAATCACATGAAATATACAGTAAAAGTCAGTGTGATGTGTGTGGCTACAACTAGTCTGACTACACGTCCTCATATAACATATCAAGGACGCACCATCTTACCAGATTAACCATTCGACTTACCAATCCAGTGTGGGAAGAAAGAAGTATTGGGACTGCGTATCCAAGCAATTGATGCCATGGACTCCTTCGTACAACCTTGTAAGCGAAAAAGAAGTTGCAGTGTGCCTGTACGAAGAACTAGCGTAAGTTCAGTTACCTGCTTCTCGGAATTTTAGTTAGCCACTTATTGCAAAATTCTTCAATTACGTTGCTTAGCTTAATTTAGTTTGCTACTGATTACATAATGCCACAGCCTGTTAATCATATTGTAGACTGCGCTTATCTATGTGTTTGATACTTACTGTTAAGAATTACCTGTTTGCCTTAACTTAAACTAGCGGAGCTACCCACGCATTTGCGCGGCTAGACTATTTATTTATGATTATATTGGCTTGGAATTTTGACTTTATTTGTGCATTCGACATTATGATGTGATATTTTAGCATTCATTAAATATTTTAGCATGAAATTATTGTTTCTTTGTATGTGCTATTTTTTTCCATTATATGAAAATTATATGTGATAGATTTATTTTAACAGATTTTTATTGTATTTGTGAGTGTGTGTTAAAGGTATTAATTATTGTGTTTTTTGTTGCGAACCAGCCTATGGTTTTATAGTTATGAGTGCAGTGGTATTCCTATCTTATCGGCGTTCAAATCCTTGACTTGCACTATTGCTCGAATTTTCATTAATTTATTTTAGCCTATTCCGCAATGTGCGTTTAGTGGGGGAAGACGTCCGGTTGACTACGAATTTGTCTGTGTTGACTTTATGAATCCCAAGATGATGAGCTGACTCAGTCTCTTTAATCCACTAGTAGGGTGTGCTTGCCTGCCTTCATAGGAGTGACTATATGTGTGCATGTATGAGTGTCTGCGTTTGTATTATGTTAATATATATTTTTTATATAGAATTCAGAATCGAACCATTTAGCTAACATAAAAACTATCGAAAGGAAATGCCCTTTCTATTTATGTATTCATTTTGTTCATTTCATGAAAATTATGTATGATAGATTTAAACTTTTTTGTGACTGTGTTTTACTCCCTCCATTTCTAAATATAAGTCTTTTTTAAGATGTCAATACGGACTACATACAAATGTATATAGACATATTTTAGAGTGTACATTTACTTATTTTGCTTCGTATGTAGTCCATATTGAAATCTATATCTATATCTATATCTATATCTATCTATACTACTACCTAAAAGATAGGTAAGGCTCCCTCTCCCCTCTTACGTTCTCCTATTCGTCCTCCCTCGCACGTCCTCCCACCTCTTCGTTGTTTTTTTTCGCCCTTTGTCCCACCTGGTTTTTTCCTTCGGCTTTTCCCTACGTGAGTGACCCCCCTTTCACGCCTCAGCCGCCGTTGCGTGTGTGGGATATGTTAGGGCTTCTTCCTCCAGATCCCAGCTCTTCGTCATCTGATGGCCCAGCTCCGCCGTCCTCTCTCTCTCTCTCTCTCTCTCTCTCTCTCTCTGTGGTCACCAACGGCGCCGGTCAGTAGATGTGTACATGCGCATGGCGGCGACAACTTAGCGCGCTGCGGGGACTAGAGTGCGAACTAGGGTTTGTGCTTCTGCTAGACACGTATGTGCATAGATCGCTTGTGTTTTCTGCCAGGACTCGAGCCTCTGGCAATCCAGTTATCTACATGCTAGAAATAAAGCAAGAAAGAAACGAAGCCTAGATTTCTGGCAATCCAATCATGTGTTCCATGTGTTGCCGTGTGTTTCCAGACGTGGCACAACTCACGTCTTCATGTGTGCCAAGTCCTTTCCGGCGTCAAGGTAATCTGGCCGGAATCAATCAAACACATCTGGCCGGAAAGTGAAAGTCGTAGTAATCAATCTTACGAGCTAATATTGATGCATCGGGGATGGGGCATCATCTCGCCGCTGATGGCTGGGCCAAGAAGGATTACCTGGAATTGCCCGGGTGAGTATTGGGTTTATCATGGTAGCACTTGTTAATTAACTTGATAATTCGATTTCCTGTGTACTTGTATTCTGCCAATCCAAGAAGAATCTCAGGCCTTCTTCTTGTTTTTTTATTCTATGCCATTTTAATTTGTTTTACCTTACCTTTTTGCTAGCCTTCATTAATCAGAACAACTATATAAGTCCAAAGAACGTTCTTACATAAACATTTGTGAGTTAAGTACATTATATTTGGTGGCTGACATGTTATCCTGAATTTTCATTTACTTCCATGAATTAAATCTGAGTTGTAACTTTTGGTGGCTAATATGTGTGAGGGCTGGGTCTGAAAATGCTTCTTGTTGCATTACTTTGCCCCCTTCAGTTTGAGTTAAATAAAAAAGATTTCCTTGGACAGTAAATTTCATTTTGGCTAACTAAATTGCAGTAATTTAATCAAATCTATCCAGAGAGGGGACCGTGATGAATAAATATAAACATTCATATTCTCTTTTCCTACGATGCGTCTAGATGTTCCTCCTCCCTCTGTCTGGATAGATTCTTCAGTAGCGATGCGAAGGGTCATCAAAGTGACATACATTTCAGATCATTGTGTTGCATGGGATAATAGACTCATTGTCCTTGACGGACATAGTTTTTTTCAGCATTGGTTTCAACTCATTGGTAGTGCAAAAATCTGATATTTTTCTCAACTGATAGCAATTGTCTAAAGTTTAATATTGAGAGTGTTAAGCAATCTTAATTTTTTTTGACTTTTTTTAGGTTTCGACGATAGGAGTTCTACAACATTAAACGGACTAACAAGTGCGCCAGGTTGAGCTTTCCTTGGTGGTGTAAAAGCAGATCGCTTTGCA
>NC_041382.1:394198664-394224190 GCF_002162155.2 Triticum dicoccoides
GGGGCAATGAAAACGAATAAGAGTGATCTAACAGTAGAAATGGTGTGAATTCATGTGCATTGAGAATCCTAAAGTTCTATGTTAGACATGATTAATTTTGATCCACTAGAATATGTACACTCCCGGTGCAATGCACAGGCAATTTGCTAGTTTTTAAAAAAAATTATATTTAGGAACGGAGGGAATAGAAGCTTAGAAGTATTCTTTTATATGGAACTGTACGGCTATGTGTGAAGTTGATTCCATGCGTACTCTATTTTTAGACTGGACCAAAATATCGTCAAGAAACCGTGCTCCTTTTGTTCATTTTTTAGCACAGCCTTAATTTTGTAAATGGTCAAACCAAGAAGTCCTCTGGCGCAGCTCTTCTCCCCTGCTTTTCAGTGGCAGCACCAGCGCATGCGCTCGTCGCTGGCTCGGCTGCGTACCGCCGCCAACCATAGCTTGAGCGGATGGAAGATGTATGCCGCAGCGTCTCTCTCGATCTCTTTTTCCGAATGGATTTGAGGGAGCCTTCAGCCCTTCACAGGTAAATCCCTAATTTTCGTGCATCTCACATGAGGTAAATGTCATCCCAGATTAGAAATTTTTGGGTAAAATCTCCATGCCACAACTACGCTCAAGAGTTAGTAAAGAAGATATTTAAATCTCCTTGCTGCAGGAACTTTTTCTTGGATCTGATACAAAAGAGATTGAGAATTGGGGACTATTCATTAGAGGGATTAGAGTTGATATCCATTGCCAAAGGAAAGAGGTACGATCTGTATTTTTTGCTCTCAGAAATTACTTCTACGTTTATAGAAACTAGCGGAGTAACCCGCGCATTTGCGCGGCTAGATTCATCATGTGTTTTTAATATTTCATTTGTCATCTTACATGTGCATTTGTTTTTTTCTTAAAGTTTATTCCATCATGAAGCGTGACATTTGGGGAAACTCAATTCATAATATGCATTTGTTAGCATTGAAAAAAACATGTAATCGTAATACCCATATGCAATTCTCTATGAAGCAAGCCCAATTTTGTTCGGTCTACGAAATTTGCTAGGCTCACTGACTCTATTTCCTTCTGTCTATTTTTTCTCCTTTATTTTCCACATCATATCCTAAGTCTGACTGTAGTAACATCAGTTTCTTCTCTACCCTGATTGTCCAAACCAAAACTTTTATGGCAACAGACATAGGTGTATGTTGACTTGGAGGTTTGGGTGTGATTTGCACATAATGGCAGGGTAGAGTGACTTGGAGGTTTGGGTTTGACTTGGAGGTTTGAGTCTGATTTGCAACTATTTCAATCTTATAAGAAACTTTATTAGTTTTACTATATTTTCACTATGGATTGTCACTTAGCACCTATTATGTTGGATGTGCCTTTTTCTGTTCTTATATATGTCGTGCGGCCGTGTATTTGCATATGAAGATTATAATACAAACTCTTTGTTTGAAAACGATCTCTCCTGTGTAAAAACGCAATATTTCTTTATTTTGTTGTTTCTGTATATTTATGGCCCAAAGTTGTAATTTTTGCACTGGATGTGCCATGCGAAAACTTTATTTCAGCTGGTCGTATCCACTGTGTGCTTTGCGTTGACAATCAACGCAAGTGTTTCACTTTGTTTGTACTTACTGATAATTTAAAGCCACAAACACATGTTGGAGAGGATGGTTGCCCCAAGTATTGTGTGTAAGTAAATCCAAGGATACATCTTCTGTCACTCCACACATACAGTTCTTTACGCTAGTGAAATTACCAAAAAAACTATTGTCACAAATTCAAAGAATCTTAAACAAATAAGTATGATGAGTACATTTAATCTGTTTATATGAATAGCATGCATGGTTAATATATTTTTCAAAAGATCTGGCAACGTATTTTGTATGTGGATCATCAAGAAATAATGATATATTTGAAGAAGTATATTTAATGGCCTAGATCCTTTCAAATTAATACCTATAATTTTAAACAAAGAATTATCACTGAGCATTTGACTTGTCAAAAAATATATTGGTAGATACTTCAGTATCACATTGGTCGACATTCGATTTGCCATCTAACATCTCTAAAAAATCTCAAAATTAAAATAGTATATATGTAAACTATAAATGTTAATTACATATCACTGGTATTCATTTAAATGGGTGGTTTACTTTGCTAGTTACAATGTATTTTAGTTTCAAACTGAACAATTTGGTTTTCACAGCAAAATTATTGACAATTAGAAAATCTCAAATTTGAATATTTATTATGTCGACAATAGATATGTATACTTATTCAATTTTTATGCTGCTATAGATTTAAAAGTTATGTCAACATTTTTTTGTGATATTTAAATAAATGTTTATCTGGGTTATCGTGAAGAACTGACACATTTAGAGGATTATATGTATATTAATTATTCGAATTCTTTTAAATGAAAAAGCTACAAAATAATTTATAGTTAGTTATCTCATCAATCCATGTATATCCATTTTGCCAAGCCATCCTGCCAAGAACCAACATAGGCTAATAAATGAGTTCATTTGCTCTATAGCTGCACCTCTGCACCTCACGGAATTAGCAAGGGTTCATCACGGCTTTTTTTTTTATTCCTTTTCGCTTTCAGTCAAAGCAGCTGCACATACGTACTGGTAATGGACTTGTCGGTTTTGCTTTTACATCTGGACATGCAGGTCACACGTATTGGTATTGGACTCATGCAGATTGTCTAATATGGGACTTTCCTTTTTACATAGCTAACCTGGCTGTCCGTGGCAGTTTTGTTTTACGTGGGAAAACGTGGTAGTTTTTTTAGATACCTTTCTTACAAAAAACATGCACGTGTACGTATGTGGTCATGAATATTTATATCTTTTTTTGACCGGCTATTGCTTTCCTAGCCTTGTTACACCCTGACTCCTATATTCCTTTTATGCATCGACTGTTTTTTTACTTAGGAAAAAGAATAGTCCTGATTGATGACGCTATTTTTGGGTGTGGGGGTAGGCATGGGACTATTCTGTTTTTATGAACTGGACCTTCTTTAGTTGGCTCCCGATCTGATATTTTGGTTGCCGTACATTGTAACACAAACATAAGCTATTGTCTCATATTTTCTTGAAAAAAGGCATCGGCTCATATTGATTTTTTTTAATAGAAGGGCTTATATGAGGTGCACAAAAGACATGTGCTAGACGCACCGTGGCGACGTAACATATCAAACTGTGTCAACGCAATTATATTTGTATGTAACGCTGCATCTTTTAAATCTTAGCCGTTAATATTTATAACTTACGGTCGAGATAATTTAATCTATGTGGATTAACGTGATGGCTTGTTTGACTTCTATTATATATATATATAATAGATAGATGTTAATGTAGAAAGAACTTATGTGTACAAACATGATAGAGTTAGTTCACGGATACATAACTGATGAACATAAATTTATACATTTTATCGAAATATTAAAGATCCATATGTATGCATACATTTATTCGCTCGAGTAGGCTAATGCCTATGTTCTTAGAGAGACAAATTGAGGAGATTTGGGGAATCGGAAACTATTCGTGAGAGAGATGTGAGTGTTAGATTGTGAGAGATTAGTAATGGCTATTTAGAGGAATTAATCGGTGAACTTTCTATAGAACGTTTCTAAAAGATTTGGATTTTGATATTAACCGTGAATATATTTTAGTTGTGGATTGTGGCTATAATTTGGGAGATTACGAAAAGCTTATTGTAGGTGGAATCCATTGGTGATTTCATTGTTTCATCTGCTGCGATATTCTTTGTGTTAAAAATACTCAAGGATAAATAACTAATTTTAAATTTAATATTTTACAGAAAGATCAAACATATATATGTAAGGATTAATAACTATTTAAAAATTTAACATGCCAACCAAGTAAATTTGTTGTTCAAAATGTATCGTAAGGTTGTCTGTGACTCTATGTAATTATACATGAATTGTCTAATGACTTGAAGTAAAAAATCTCTTTGTAAACAATATTCTTTGCGACATCTTCGGTTGGACACTCTTCGTCATCGATCAGCACCTTCAATCCTCCCTGGTTTGTCACTCTTGATAGTGCCACATATAGTTGTCCATGGCAGAATACTTGCTTAGGCAAATATATGCCTACCTTGTTTAAGGACTGACCTTGGCTCTTGTTTATTGTCATTGCAAAGCACACTGATAATGGATATTGCCTTCTTTTCGGCACGAATGGCCATTTTGAGTCGCTTGGTGACATGATGATTCGAGGTATGTATACCTTATCGCCGACATGTGTTCCTGTGATTATTTCTGTCTCGATGTATTTGTTTCCAAGTTATGTAATTGTCATTCTTGTACCGTTGCATAAACCTGCTGCTTGGTTGATGTTGCGTAGTAGCATGACCGGCAAACCCACCTTCAGTTTTAACTTATGGTCTGGTATTCCTGGGGACGTTAAGGTGTTGAGGAACTCAGTAGGCTGCATGTTCATCATGATGTTGGTATTTGTCGTTTCCTTGCACACTGTGTCCAGGCTTAGGTATGTCACCTCTTCACCTTGTATTTGGCTCATTATGTGGTCATTTATCTCCTTGACTGTATCATTTCTTGGACATAGTATTGCTCTTCCTTCTAGGTAATCCCGCTCATGGTATTTTCGCAGCAAATTTGGGTATATGCTTTTGACGATTTGTTCTTTACGATTTTCTCCTTTCTCGAGCAGTAGGTCTTTTGGTATTTTTATCCAATCCTCTCCTTCATCTGATGTTGTTTTCCCATCGCCAATCTGTAGTATCCACTCTGCAAATTCAGCGACCTTTTGCTTTTGTATTGGATCAACTGACAAACACTTCAGCCGCATGTTCTGTGTTAACTCAAATATTTCAAAGTGTTTCCACAGATATGACCTTTTGATTGAAGCATTTACTATCTGCTCTCTCCTTCCTTTGGTTATAACTGGCAGGATTTGTCTGAAGTCGCCTCCTAGTATAACTGTCATTCCACCAAATGGCTTTTCATCGCTGTTTTCATTAGTGAACCTTAGAATATCTCTAAGGCTTTTGTCTAGTGCCTGAAGCAGTGTTTGTTTGCCATAGGAGCCTCGTCCCACAATATAAGTGAGGCCTTCTTTAGCAGTTCAGCCAAATGCGAGCCTTGTTTTATTTCACACGTTGATTCTTCAGTGATATTAAGTGGAATACGGAACCTTGAGTGTGCTGTTCTTCCACCTTGGAGAAGCAACGCTGCAATGCCACATGATGCTACCGCAAGTACTATCTTCCCCTCTGATCTTAGCTTTGTCATTATTGCTTTCCATAGATAGGTTTTTCCTGTGCCACCGTAGCCTTCGACAAATATCTGCTTTCCTAGGCCTTTGTCGACTGACTCCATTATTGCATCATAGGCCTTTTTCTGGTCTTGGTTAAGATTGTTTAGTATGATCTTGTGCTCATCCTTGAGTTTGTCCATGTCGTAGTTGACCTCTTCGTTTATTAGTCTGTTCCCAAGTTCTTCTAGCTCTGCGGCATTTGGTAGTTCTATGTCTGGATAGTCCTTTAGTGACTTTCCTACTTGCCTCATCAGTTTTTCTATCTCAATCAGACCATACGCTTTCTTCTGTGTGTTTGTAAGCCGAAGTGTTGGAAAGTTTAGAATAGTCCTTCTTTTGTATTGCATATCTTCACACAACGCCTCCCATGTTGAATCCCACAATACCTTTGGGTTTGTGACTTCGCAATTGGACAATATGGTTGTGAATAAGTGACGCAGTTGTGTTCCGGATGCCCAACTTGATGCTTCATTGATACTGTCAATCCACTCGGTGTCATCATCAAGAAATCCGAGGGCTTGGCATGCTGATTTGTATGTTGGGTGAATGACTCCATCAACGGTCCTAATGTCCTCAAATGATGTGCATCCTTTCTTGGTGTTTAGAAGCATCCTCATATGATATCTCTCGCCACTTGCGGGATGTGCATAGTAGATTCTTCCAATTGCATAGTCCCCTTTTTGCTTCTGCCAACATTTTTTTTCGCTTTTCCATACAAACTTTGTAGGGAATTCTGCGTAAGTCAATCCTTTTCCTAGCTCGTATATTTTATTTGCCTCCATCCACTGAGTGAACTTGGTGATTTTAGATCCGTCCCTTGTTACTATCTTTTCAAGATCAGTGGAGTCTGGAAAAACGACTTGTTGCTCATTTTCAAGATGGAAAGGTAGCCTCTCAACTGCTGGATCGCGATACTGAAGATCAAACTGAAATATACTCCAGCATGCTTCTGATGTTGATATGTATCTCATCTTTAGGTATTTCTTGATCTCCTCAGTTTCGTTTGACGTGCCCCTTTCCTTGAGCAAGGCTGTAACATGGTCGTCGTCTTTATGGATATACTTAAATAGGTACTTGATTGATCTGGACCTATTGCACCACTCAACATTTATGTGAGCTTGATACTTGACCAGAAGGATCCGGTTGTATGGCACGACAAATCTGTTGTCGAGCATCACCCCTCCCTTTTTGATCTGCTGTAACGCCCCGGATACAACTTTCCATATTCGTAACTCCAACTCTTGCCATTTCCGGCTATGTGATATGATATTTCCTTCGTGGTTGGGTTTTTGTCTTTTGTTTTGCATTTTGTTCATGGCATGCATCTCATCTCATAGCATCATGTGCATCGCATCCGCATGTTTTCATAAAACCTCGTAGCCGTTCGTAGTTACCGCTTCTCTCTTTGTCTTCGTTGACCTGTTGTCAGACCGCTTGTCCTTGTTGACCTTCTCTCAGACCAATTGGACCCCCTCTCTTCTCTCTTTCTCCGAGACCAACAAAATCCCCTTGTCCCCGTGGCCTTTCGTCAGACCCCATTGTCTTTGTTTTCCCCTCTCGTCTAAATGCCCACCCTGTCTACACTTTGCTCAGACCCCCTCGCGCACGTCCGTGAGCTGTCACGAACCCGACCCGGGTTGTTGTTACCGATGGGTCCAGATGATCCCCAAACGTATATAAAATATCTCCGTTTTCTTAATTGGACGTCCTAACCTATATTTTCTCAACCTTCCGATTTTGATCGGAGGGACGAGATATCCCCCATCCTAATCCCACCTAGCTATTTAAGCAGTCTAACCCTAGATTTTAAGTAGTATGTCCCATCCATCCCTTTCCTTGCGCCGCCACACGACCAACTCCCTTCTCTCTCGGGATCCTCCCAGATCCGATCCAGCCAACCTGCTGCCTCCGACCATCCCCGTGATTTCCGCCGCCACCCAACCAGTGTATCCCTTCGGGTCCATCCTTCCCGCGTGTCCCCTCTCGATCCAGGAGCCCGAGCTCCCCTGCCCGAGGTCGCCGTCTTCGACCGGCCTCGCCAGAGACCAGCGCCCCGCTACTTTCTCCTCCCTGTTCGATCCGGAGGAGAGGAGCTCCTCCATGCCCCACCTCGCGCCGATGGTCGCCCGCACTCAAGCAGCTGCAGGTCGTCGCCCCAGTCGTCCTCGACCGCATGCCTCCCCGAGCGGAGAGGCTCATCCCCGAGCTCGACCGAGCCCCTCGCCCGCGAGCATCTGCCTCGTGCCCAAACCCCAGCGTCGTGCCCTCTCCTCCCGCGCAGGAGCCCGCACCCGCCTCCGTTCGCCTCCGGCAGCCGCATCGGCGAGCGCCACCGACAGAGCTGCTTCGTCTGCCGCCGAACCTGCCAAGAACCTGCCGCCGGCGTCCAAGACCAGCACCCAGGGCGAGCCCTTGCTTCCTTCTCCTTCCCTGCTCTCTCTTTCTCTCTGAATGCACTCCCTCCCTGTCTTTCTTCCACGGGGAACCGATGCCGCCCCTGAGCTCTGCCCGTGCCGTCGTTGCCCAGATCCGGCACCGGCCAACCGGATCCGCCCCGTCTCCACCTTGCTGGCCTTCCCTCCAGCCGCCGCTCCCCTTCAAGTCCCGCCGTGCCGCGCCCCTGCTTCCTCTGCGTTGAAGACACGAGCACCCCGCCCGCTTTGACCGCTCCAGCGACTGCGGGCTAGCCTCCAGATCCAGCCCAACACCACATCTGGCACAAGGCCTCTTTGGTGAGCACCCGCATGCGATCCTGCGCCCCCTGCGCACTATTGTATCTCGCGCCGTCCCGCCTGGTTCAGTTTCAGCCTATTTAGGGTTTTTTTTCCAGTCCTGCGAATTTGCTAATTATCCAGAGAATATCAATTTTGCAGAAAAACCCCTAGAATTCATGCATATAATAACTCCACAACCGTGCATCATATGTAAATAATTTATATATGAAACATTCTTAGTTTTTCATCTAGTTTCATAATATGCCACTTTCATCCATGTTTGAAATGCTTAAAATGCTGTTTGTTTAAATTTGCTTAAATGCCATGCTAAAATGATTTATTTCATAACTAAATAACCGTAGCTCCAAATTTAATAAACTTTATATGTAAATGGGGTGGAAAAATGCATAGTTTAACATGGTGGCATTGTTTTGCATGTTTAACAGCTCTAAAATATGGTTTAGGGCAGAACAGTACCAAAAACTAAAATATGGACATGACGATTTTCCAGAATTGTTGTTTGTTGTTCCGGCCTCATTTAAACTTGCCTAAATAGTTAGTTTACTTATGCTTCACCTCTTGCCATGTTTAACAACATTTAATATTGTTTGGTAGCTTAAATGAGATTAAACTAAATATGTCAATGTGGTGTTTTGTCAATATGCAACTCGTTGCATATTGAGCTCCACTTAACTTGTAGTATTGTTTGGTGCATTTTGCCATGCCACGCCTCATTAAACCGGACATGCATCATACTTGATTGTGCATCATGCCATGTTTATGTGTGGTGTGTTTACCGTGTTGTGTGCTTCTTCTCGATAGTTCCCGTTTCGTTGCGATCGTGAGGATTCGTTCGTCTATGCTTGGTTCGTCATCGTGGCTTCATCTTCTTCATGGACTCGTTCTTCCTCCTAGCAGGATTTCAGGCAAGATGACCGCTACCCTCGATCTCACTACTATCATTGCTATGCTAGTTGCTTCGTTCTATTGCTATGCTGCGCTACCTATCATTTGCTCCTCAAGCCTCCCAAATTGCCATGTCAGCCTCTAACCTTTTTCACCCTTCCTAGCAAACCGTTGCTTGGCTATGTTACCGCTTTGCTCAGCCCCTCTTATAGCATTGTTAGTTGCAGGTGAAGTTGAAGATTGCTCCATGATGGACAGGGTTATGTTGGGATATCACAATATCTCTTATTTAATTAATGCATCTATATACTTGGTAAAGAGTGGAAGGCTCGGCCTTATGCCTAGTGTTTTGTTCCACTCTTGCCGCCCTAGTTTCTGTCATACCGGTGTTATGTTCCTTGAGTTGACGTTCCTTACGCAGTTGGGTGATTTATGGGAGCCCCTTGACAGTTCGCTTTGAATAAAACTCCTCCAGCAAGGCCCAACCTTGGTTTTACCATTTGCCTCACTTAGCCTTTTTCCCTTGGGAGTCGCGCTCCCAAGGGTCATCTTATTTTACCCCCCCCCCCCGGGCCAGTGCTCCTCGGAGTGTTGGTCCAAACTAGAGCACCGTGCGGGACCATCCCTTGGCAACTTGGGTTACGTCGGTACCTGTACGCTTAGCTTATCCGGTGTGTCCTGAGAACGAGATACGCGCGACTCCTATCGGGATTGTCGACACATCGGGCGGTCTTGCTGGTCTTGTTTTACCATTGTCGAAATGTCTTGTAAACCGGGATTCCGAGACTGATCGGGTCTTCCCGGGAGAAGGTATATCCTTCGTTGACCGTGAGAGCTTGTGATGGGCTAAGTTGGGACACCCCTGCAGGGTATAAACTTTCGAGAGCCGTGCCCGCGGTTATGTGGCAGATGGGAATTTGTTAATATCTGGTTGTAGATAACTTGACACCAGATTCGAATTAAAATGCATCAACCGCGTGTGTAGTCGTGATGGCCTATTTTCGGTGGAGTCCGGGAAGTGAACACGGTTTTGGGTTATGTTTGACGTAAGTAGGAGTTTAGGATCACTTCTTGATCATTGATAGCTTCACGGCCGTTCCGTTGCTTCTCTTCTCGCTCTTATTTGCGTATGTTAGCCACCAGATCATGCTTAGCCGCTGCTGCAGCCTCACCACTTTACCCCTTCCTTACCCATTAAGCTTTGCTAGTCTTGATACCCATGGTAATGAGATTGTTGAGTCCTCGTGGCTCACAGATTACTACAACAACAGTTGCAGGTACAGGTTTTGCGTTGATCATGACGCGAGAGTGATGTTTGCTTGTTTTGGAGTTCTTCTTCTGCTTCTTCTTCGATCAGGGGATAGGTTCTAGGTCGGCAGCCTGGGCTAGCAGGGTGGATGTCATTTGAGTTTCTGTTTGTGTTTCATCCGTAGTCGGATGATGCTCTTATGTATTGTGATGTTGTATTCGTGTGGCATTCTATGCCTCTTGTATGTATCCCCAACTATTATGTAATGGTACGATGTAATGATTTCTACCTTGCAAAAGCGTCTCCAATATGCGCTTCTATCCTTGGTGGGACCTTCGAGTTCCTTTAGGATAGGGTCGCATATTGGGCGTGACAAGTTGGTATTAGAGCCTTGACCGACCAGAGGAGCCCCCTTGATTGATCATGTAGTTTGGTCATTGTTGAGTCTAGAAGAAAACTATTTTGAGTCTTAGGATTATATATATCGGAGAGTAGGATTCTTTGTACTCCTCAGCCCCCTTCGTCGCTCTGGTGAGGACTCTCGACGTACATGTTTTGTCTTTCCTCTCCTCAATTTTTCACAATTTTTTTTAGGATCACGCGGGTATCTTGGGATCGTTCCGATATTCTTGTGACGAGAACATTGTTCTTGGTGCCTCCTGACATTTAGGGGTTGTGGCAGTGTCCCGGGGAGTTGAGCTCCGAGGTGTTGTCGTCACAATTTTATCGTTGCAGTTCTGGAATACCTGAGTTTTGCCGACATCGAAAATCTCTTTTATGCAGTTGTTGGTGAGATAACGTTGACGCCACCCAGTACTGGGGAGTTCGGGAGTATTGCCATAGCTCGTATAATGGATGCTTTTTGAAGGTTGAGGTACACGATTTCCGGAGTTTTCTTGGTTATGTGTTGACGGATGGATACAGCTGGATGTAGGGATTGTTAGTTTGGGTGAGATATATTGCTTCCCCTGTGTCCCCAACACCAGATTGCATAACCAGAAAGTTTCGAGAGTTTTATAGGTGGGAATTCAAGTAGCTCCTAGAATATCCTTCCAACAGATGCATGATATGAGATTGGGGTTCGACCTCTAGTGGTCCGCCTATCCACGGTCATTTTTACAGTGGTCTCATTGTGTCTTAAAGAGCCCTTGGCTATGCTGGTTCGGGGACACTTCGTATGTCATGTGCACTGCCTTGTACATGATGGTGCTGTATGATCGAGCTCGTGTGGGCCCCACCACGAAAACTTCAGACGGAATCTCTATCATATGTTTGTTCCGGCTTATTCTACAAGCCAAATCCTTTGTTTTGTGTTATATGTTGTATTCGAGTTGCTTCGAAGTCAAATGTTGAATCCATACCTTTCTTAAACGTTGTTCTCATATTGCTATGTGAATACTAATCCTTCGTGTTCATCGAGGTCGTCATGTTAATTCTTTTCCAACCGGCGTGCTTCTCTTCAAGTGGATCCGATCATTTCAATATTTGCGAGATCAATTCTAAGTTTTCTCAACGGTGTTTGTTTCATCCATCCCCAAGTTGCCTTTGTTTTCCCGCCCTCCCATCCTTTTTCTTCAAGGACTCAGATTTCTTAATCATGTATCCTTTTATTTGTGGGAAGTCTCTTCATTCTTTTCTTTCAATGTTCTTATCCGGTGATTTCCCATGAAGATGCTCAACAGTTTCAAGTTCATCATCCTTCATTGTTGTTTCTTCTCCGGTGGATCCAATTCAAGCTTTCGATATTCATCATATTCCTTTCCTCATCTCTAATGCTTTCTCATGCCGATGCACCTCTTAATCATTCACTTCTTCCTATTCATTTGTTCTGGAGTGTTGAAGATATCTCAGAAGATTCGTGTTTCCATTCTCAATCCGTTCAAGTTATTTCGAGGTTGTTATCTCATTCAAGCCATTTAATTTAACCGATGCGACCTCTCTTTAAAATTGTTCAACGGTGTTCTCTTTTGAGTGGGCCCTAACCCACAGGTCTTTTCCCAGGATCTTACCTGACTCTTCTAATTATTCCGGAGCCATTCCTAATTCTTTTCGGAGTTGACATAAGAATGGATTTCATCATTCAGATGCCTTTCCAAGATCGATTTCAATTCTTTTCATCTTTGGTTCAACCCTTCATCTTTTTCATTCTCCCGGAGTATCTCAGTAATTTTGGTGGTGTTTTCAGTCGTCATTTGAAGAGCGAAGAAGAGTTTTTCCTCTAAATCTAGTCTGTTCTCTCGAAGATTCGCGGTTCTAGCTTCATGTTATCCTCGTGAATTATTCCGTTTGTCAGATATTCTTTCTTACCCATCCGAAGCATTTCATGAGTTGTTTCCATTTCTTTCCTCCGAAGGCCATCATGTCATAATTCTTCATTCTCAGCGTGTAGCTATCGTTCTCCAAATCTAACCGGTGCATCATTCAAATATCCTCTAATCAGTTCATGATCTCTTTGTTCTCATGTATCTAAATCCCCTCAAGTATCTCCTTTCATTTTCCAATTCTTCTTGGTGAATTGTGCCTTTGCTATTTTCATTTTCAATTCTTACGGTGGTTCGTTCAAGATTCCTCTTCCTTTGCTACCGTATCATTTCATTCGTTGTTTCCAATCCCACCGGTGGTTCCATCAATACCTTCTCAAGTTTGCGCTATATCTCTTTTAATCCTTTCTATAGGAATAAGTAGTATGCCAAATCCATTGCTTATCATCAGTTTAATTTGATGAAGGATAAGCATACAATAAATCTTATTCTTATTTCCTCGAGGTGATTCAATTCTTTTCTTCCGGAGATTGTTCATGATGAAGTAATTCTCGGTTCTAGTGTTTCATTTTTTCTTTTCTGGAGTTCCAAGTTTTCTGCATTATCTCATCGCGAAGATCCATCTAAATCATTTCAAGGCTTGAATCCTATTCTTTTCATCCTTTTATTACCGGATTTCTTCATGGAGGCTCTACATGATGGTTCGTAAAGGATTCCTTTCATTGTCGATTTGTTCTTCAAGATTTCTCTTGAAGCTAAGATCTGCCAAGCTATACTCAAAAATAAACATGGTGTCCAACATATGTTTTGTTTTGAGGAGTTCAAGCATTCTTCATCTTGCATCCAAAGTGCAATTCTTCCTACCTTATCTTTTGAGGCGGTGTTATGCCATTCTTGATAATTTTCCTTCGTGTTTCATGATTCACAAGTTTTCAAGACTGACATATTGAAATCCATCATTTTCTGTTCGTTCAAGAGATCTTTTCAACCAATCAATCTTTTGTTGGAGTTATATTGGGTTATATTTCACCTAAAGCCTTCCCTAAGGAATGTTGCTATTTGTGGTGATTACGCATGACCCAAACTTGCTCTTTATCCTCTTGGTGGAAGAAGTTTTCATCTCTTCGTTGATCTCAAGCAAGCAATTGTTTTCGTTAGTGGCAGATTTTCACCTCAAGTTTTGAGATGTTTCCATAAGCCCACGAGGATCATATCCTTTCATATTGATCTTCCAACAACTTTGTTATAACCTTCTTGGAAGGGTGCTTTCCAACTTCTCTTGTGGCAAAACTTGTCATTTTCTTCTCCGTCCCTTTATCCCAACAGTCTAGCTTCTATTCTTTCGTTACAGAGGCATTGTGATGTTGTGCTCTTCACCCATCACCTTGTTTTGTGAGGATCGTGTTCTTTTCGTGCGTATCCATTTAACCGGCATGCTGTGTTATCTCTTCAAGTTCTTTTCATCTTATCAAGTTTTCCTTCTTCTTTTAGTCGGAGTGCTGCCCAAATTATATCAATCTTATCCCTTCTCTATCATAAACGGAGTGGTTTCAATATCTATCTTATCACTAAACCTCTTGGCTCTCGTTGTATCCCTTGTTCCTCTTTTCTAACGGAGTGTTTTCAACTTTGCTCATCTTCGTTGTTTTCTTCCTTTCATTTTGCTCAACCTCTCAAGGTTCATGGTTTTCACTCGTTTGTCGAAGAAGAAACTTAGTTTTACCTCTTCTCTTCCTCTTCCGTTTCTCTCCGGTGCCATCCTAGATCTCGGGACGAGATCCTCTTGTAGTGGTGGAGTGTTGTAACGCCCCAGATACAACTTTCCATATTGGTAACTCCAACTCTTGCCATTTTCAGCTATGTGAGATGATATTTACTTCGTGGTTGGGTTTTTGCCTTTTGTTTTGCATTTTGTTCATGGCATGCATCTCATATCATAGCATCGTGTGCATCGCATCCGCATGTTTTCATAAAACCTCATAGCCGTTCGTAGTTACCGCTTCTCTCTTTGTCTTCGTTGACCTGTTGTCAGACCGCTTGTCCTTGTTGACCTTCTCTCGGACCAATTGGTCCCCCTGTCTTCTCTCTTTCTCTGAGACCAACAAAACCCCCTTGTCCCCGTGGCCTTTCGTCAGACCCCATTGTCTTTGTTTTCCCCTCTCGTCTAAATGCCCACCCTGTTTTCACTTTGCTCAGACCCCCTCGTGCGAGTCCGTAAGCTGTCCCGAACCCGACCCGGGTTGTTGTTACCGATGGGTCCAGATGATCCCCAAACGTCTATAAAATATCTCCGTTTTCTTAATTGGACGTCCTAACCTATATTTTCTCAACCTTCCGATTTTGATCGGAGGGACGAGATATCCCCCATCCTAATCCCACCTAGCTATTTAAACAGTCTAACCCTAGATTTTAAGTAGTCTGTCCCATCCATCACTTTCCTTCCGCCGCCACGCGACCAACTCCCTTCTCTCTCGGGATCCTCCCAGATCCGATCCAGCCAACTTGCTGCCTCCGACCATCTCCTAGATTTCCGCCGCCACCCAACCAGTGTATCCCTTCGGGTCCATCCTTCCCGCGTCTCCCCTCTCGATCTAGGAGCCCGAGCTCCCCTGCCTAAGGTCGCCGTCTTCGACCGGCCTCGCCAGAGACCAGCGCCTCGCTGCTTTCTCCTTCCCGTTCGATCCGGAGGAGAGGAGCTCCTCCATGCCCCACCTCGCCCCGATGGTCGCCGGCCACTCAAGCAGCTGCAGGTCGTAGCCCCAGTCGTCCTCGACCGCGTGCCTCCCCGAGCTCGACCGAGCCCCTCGCCCGCGAGCGCCTGCCTCATCCCGAAACCCCAGCGGAGTGCCCTCTCCTCCCGCGCAGGAGCCCGCACCCGCCTCCGTTCGCCTCCGGTAGCCGCATCGGCGAGCGCCACCGATAGAGTTGCTTCGTCTGCCGCCGAACCTGCCAAGACCCCGCCGCCGGCGTCCAAGACCAGCACCCAGGTCGAGCCCTTGCTTCCTTCTCCTTCCCTGCTCTCTCTTTCTCTCTGAATGCGCTCCCTCCCTGTCTTTCTTCCACAGGGAACCGACGCTGCCCCTGAGCTCTGCCCGCGCCGTCGTTGCCCAGATCCGGCGCCGACCAGCCGGATCCGCCCCGTCTCCACCTCGCCGGCCTTCCCTCCAGCCGCCGCTCCCCTTCAAGTCCCGCCGTGCCGCGCCCATGCTTCCTCTGCGTTGAAGACACGAGCACCCCGCCCGCGTTGACCGCTCCAGCGACTGCGCGCTAGCCTCCATATCCAGCCCAACACCAGATCTGGCCCAAGGCCTCTTTGGTGAGCACCCGCATGCGATCCTGCGCCCCCTGCGAATTTGCTAATTATCCAGAGAATATTAGTTTTGCAGAAAAAACCCTAGATTTCATGCATATAATAACTCCACAACCGTGCATCATATGTAAATAATTTATATATGAAAAATTCTTAGTTTTTCATCTAGTTTCATAATATGCCACTTTCATCCATGTTTGAAATGCTTAAAATGCTGTTTGTTTAAATTTGCTTAAATGCCATGCTAAAATGATTTATTTCATAACTAAATAACCGTAGCTCCAAATTTAATAAACTTTATATGTAAATGGGGTGGAAAAATGCATAGTTTAACATGGTGGCATTGTTTTGCATGTTTAACAACTCTAAAATATGGTTTAGGGCAGAACAGTACCAAAAACTAAAATATGAACATGAGGATGTTCCGGAATTGTTGTTTGTTGTTCCGGCCTCATTTAAACTTGCCTAAATACTTAGTTTACTTATGCTTCACCTCTTGCCATGTTTAACAACATTTAATATTGTTTGGTAGCTTAAACGAGATTAAACTAAATATGTCAATGTGGTGTTTTGTCAGTATGCAGCTCGTTGCATATTGAGCTCCACTTAACTTGTAGTATTGTTTGTTGCATTTTGCCATGCCATGCCTCATTAAACCGGACATGCATCATACTTGATTGTGCATCATGCCATGTTTATGTGTGGTGTGTTTACCGTGTTGTGTGCTTCTTCTCGATAGTTCCCGTTTCGTTGCGATCGTGAGGATTCGTTCGTCTACGCTTGGTTCGTCTTCGTGGCTTCATCTTCTTCATGGACTCGTTCTTCTTCCTAGCGGGATTTCAGGCAAGATGACCGCTACCCTCGATCTCACTAGTATCATTGCTATGCTAGTTGTTTTCGTTCTATTGCTATGATGCGCTACCTATCATTTGCTCCTCAAGCCTCCCAAATTGCCATGTCAGCCTCTAACCTTTTTCACCCTTCCTAGCAAACCGTTGCTTGGCTATGTTACCGCTTTGCTCAGCCCCTCTTATAGCGTTGTTAGTTGCAGGTGAAGTTGAAGATTGCTCCATGATGGACAGGGTTATGTTGGGATATCACAATATCTCTTATTTAATTAATGCATCTATATACTTGGTAAAGAGTGGAAGGCTCGGCCTTATGCCTAGTGTTCTGTTCCACTCTTGCCGCCCTAGTTTCCGTCATACCGGTGTTATGTTCCTTGATTTTACGTTCCTTACGCAGTTGGGTGATTTATGGGAGCCCCTTGACAGTTCGCTTTGAATAAAACTCCTCCAGCAAGGCCCAACCTTGGTGAGGGAGTCCTGGACTAGGGGGTGTCCGGACAGCCGGACTATCATTATCCGCCGGACTCCAAGACTACGAAGATACAAGATTGAAGACTCCGTCCCGTGTCCGGATGGGAGTTTCCTTGGCGTGGAAGGCAAGCTTGGCAATACGGATATGTAGATCTCCTACCATTGTAACCGACTCTGTGTAACCCTAGCCTCCTCCGGAGTCTATATAAACCGGAGGGCTTTAGTCCGTAGGACAACATACATTACAACAATCATACCATAGGCTAGCTTCTAGGGTTTAGCCTCCTTGATCTCGTGGTAGATCCACTCTTGTAATACCCATATCATCAATATTAATCAAGCAGGACGTAGGGTTTTACCTCCATCGAGAGGGCCCGAACCTGGGTAAAAACATCGTGTCCCTCGTCTCTTGTTACCATCCGCCTAGACGCACAGTTCGGGACCCCCTACCCGAGATCCGCCGGTTTTGACACCGACATTGGTGCTTTCATTGAGAGATCCTCTGTGTCGTCACCGATAGGCTTGATGGCATCTTCAACCAACAACGCTGTCCAGGGTGAGATTTTTCTCCCCGGACAGATCTTCGTATTCGGCGGCTTCGCACTGCGGGCCAATTAACTTGGCCATCTGGAGCAGATCGAGAGCTACGCCCCTGGCCGTCAGGTCAGATTCGGAAGCTTAAACTTCACGGCCGATGTCCGCGGAGACTTGATCTTCGACGGACTCGAGCCACAGCCAAGCGCGCCGCACTGTGACGATGGGCATGATCTAGCTCTGCCACCGAACAGTGCCTTGGTGGCCGCACATGGATCCGCTTCGGCCATTAGCCCGGAGCCGATCGCCCAGATCGGGGGCCGGTGGATAGACGCCGCCCTGGGGGCTTCAACATCCACGGCGATGGAGCCGAACACTGATCTTGTCCCTTGCGAAACTCGTGATTCCAAGGCGCCGGACTCCTCGCCGGACTCCGAACCTCCCGCGCCCCTACCAATCGATCCGGATTGGGCGCCGGTTATGGAATTCACCGCCGTGGACATCTTTCAATACTCGCCTTTTGGCGATATCCTGAATTCACTAAAGCATCTCTCGCTATCAGGAGAGTCCTGGCCGGACTATGGCCAGGATGGTTGGGGTACGGACGATGAAGAAATTCAGAGCCCACCCACCACCCACTTTGTAGCCACTGTCGACGATCTAACCGACATGCTAGACTACGACTCCGAAGACATCGACGGAATGGACGACGATGCCGGAGACGAACAAAAAACAGAGCATATAAAGCACAGGAGGACCACCTCGTCGCATGACATATATATGGTGGACACCCCAAAGGAGAGCGATAACAAGGACAAACGGGCCGCGGCAGAAGATGACCCCGCCGATAAACGACCAAAACGGCGGCGCAGACGTCGCCCTAAATCCCGCCTCGACGACAACAACGCTCCCAAGGAGCCCGCAATACGGCAGGGCTCAGAAGTGGACGACGAACATGCAAATAAGCAACCGTCCGAACATGACAAGTCAGATAATCAGTCCAGGCCCGGTGAAAATAACAGTCCAGACGACCTCATGCCGGACACGCCGCCGGAGAGCAAGAACCTTCGAAAAAGACTCGTCAGTACTGCAAGAAGCCTGAAGAAGGAAAAATGGAGGCTCAAAACAGCGGAAGACACACTCAGAATGAGATGAAGCAAAGTGCTCAAAACCGCAGATAAGTACGGCAATGGCCACCAATCAAAGATCTACCCGAAGCGCAAGCTGCTACCGGAATTCGATGAGGAGGCCATAGAGCCTCCACCGTCCAAAAATAAGGGGGCCGCCTGGTTGGATAGACGGCCAGATGACAAGCCAAATTATGACAGCGGCGCCACACATAAATCCACCAATGAACTTGGAAGGATAGATGGCCCAGCCAGGTCCATTTACGGGCCAAAGGAGAAGGCCCCAAGAAGCAAGGCAACACGTCAAGTGTCCGATGATAGCGGCACACACAAATACAGGGGCGCCGCACACCCACTATGTTTCACCGATGAGGTGTTGGACCATGAATTCCCAGCAGGATTTAAACCCATCAACATAGAGGCCTACGATGGAACAACAGACCCTGGAGTCTGGATAGAAGATTATATACTACATATACATATGGCCAGAGGAGACGATTTCCATGCCATAAAATACCTACCCCTCAAGCTCAAAGGGCCAGCCGTCATTGTCTTAAAAGCCTCCCAGAAAACACTGTTGGAAGTTGGGAAGAGCTCGAGGACGCGTTTAGAGCAAATTTTCAAGGGACTTATGTCCGTCCTCCGGATGCAGATGATCTAAGTCATATAACTCAACAGCCCGGAGAGTCAGCGCGGAAATTCTGGAACAGGTTCCTTACGAAAAAGAACCAAATAGTCGACTGTCCGGACGCCGAAGCCTTAGCAGCTTTCAAGCACAATGTCCGAGACGAATGGCTCGCCAGGCACCTCGGTCAAGAGAAACCGAGGACAATGTCCGCACTAACAAGCCTCATGACCCGCTTCTGTGCGGGCGAGGATAGCTGGTTAGCAAGATGAAGCACCAGCGACCCAAGTACATCCGAGATAAGAGATGGAAACGGAAAATCACGGCGCAGAAAAGAGCAGCGCCGGAATAAAGAGAAAAGCCCAAAGAGCGCGGCAGTCAACGCCGGATTCAAAAGCTCGCGGCCCAATAATAAAACACAGCCTCTTAAGGATGACAGTGACGAATTGTCCAACTTAAACAAGATTTTGGGTCGGATATGTCAAATCCACAGCACCCCCGGAAGGCCTGCAAATCACACCCACAGGGATTGTTGGGTTTTTAAACAGTCCGGCCGACTAAATACCGAACACAAGGGGCTCGATGCGTCAAACGAAGAAGATAAACCCCACCAGTAGAGCACCGGAAAACAAAAGACTTTCCCACAAGGGGTCAAAGCAGTAAACTCACTTCATGTGATAATACGGAAAAATAGTGCGGCACTTTCTAAAAAGAGCTTCGCACAGTCCAACCCAGCAGACCGTAGAGATTGGATATCAAAACCAATCACCTTCGACCACCTGGACTATTCCAGAAGCGTTTGAAATGTGGGACGGACTCCCCTGATATTGAATCCCATAATAGACGGATTACAATTTACTAACGTCCTAATGGACGGAGGCAGTGACTTAAACCTTCTACATTCAAACACAATCCATAGGATGGGGATAGACCCTACCAAAATCCGACACAGCCGCACTTCCTTCAAAGGAGTGACGCCAGGCCCTTACGCCAAGTGCACAGGCTCTATATTACTAGAAGTCGTGTTCGGATCGCCGAACAATTTTCGACGCGAAAAATTAATTTTTCACATCGCCCCATTTAAAAGTGAATATCAAGCACTCTTGGGACGAAAGGCTCTTGTCCGCTTCAACGCCATACCGCATTACGCGTCTCTTACACTCAAGATGCCCGGTCCGCGTGGCGTCATTTTAGTGCGAGGGTCACTTAAAGACCCCGGACTCGGATAAACGAATCCGGCTTCAGTAGGCTAGGGGCTCCCTAGCCGCATACCCCTTCACAGGGGGCTGCGCGCACAAACAACCGCGGGTTCATACAAACCCCGCTTTAATTATTTATATTTCTTATTTTTCACATTCTTTTCGCACGAATTGTTTCTAAAACTAAATGTTCCTCTCTTTCTACAGATGAACAACGTGCATACCCGTCCAGGATAACGGCGCAACGGAGACACAGGCGCAGACGTGTAGTAGGGACCCGTTGAGAGGATTCTTTTCAGATTAAGACCCTGCGTAAACCTTTTTTACTGTCTCTTGTTGTTATTCTCCCTTGGTCTCTTCTTATAGCCAAAGCGGAGCCTGACGCTTTGGCATCGGCCGCATCAGAAGACCATGCCCGTACCTGGACACGAAGGGCTTAGGGCATCGTTCTGCCCATTATTACAAAGACCGAACACCTTATGGAGTGTTCGGCGTCTCGAGTTAGGCATTATATGCATCAGCTCCGAATCATGTCTTTGGTCAAATGTTGGGTTTGCCCGGCTCCTGTGTTTTGCTGCCTTACGTTCCGTATCATCGGCTAACGCGGCACCAGGAGAACTACTGCGATTGTGCCCCAGTTCGGCTGGGCGAGCACCTCAGTAGAGAAAGCCGAAAACTGACTGTCATGATACAGCGAGAGACTGGTCAACCACTCGATCGACTATCGGAATGTTTAGAATTCCCAGCTTTGATGAAGGACCGTTTCCCGGTCAGGCACACACGCGCTCCGAATTCGGAGAAGGGCGATGCCACCAGGGGCTATATCGTAGCCCCACCCTCGAGCTCCACTGGCTAAGTGAAAGTGATAAAGCATTATAGTCCGGATTGCCTCGTTCGCTACGCTACCACCTCCTTATAACAGGACCGAGACGTCGGATTAAAGTGTGAAAACGTGCTATTTTTGCGAACACCCCCGCACCTTGTGCGTGGGGGCTGAAGCCAAAGACTGCCATCTTTCAAGTTATATAAAAGTATACGTAAACGGTCGCACAGGAGAAGTTTTACTACTTGGGACGCACAAGTATAAAAAGCAGTTGTAACATAATCATCGATTTACAAGCTAATACGTTCATTTGAAGGTGATATTTTTCGAGCACTGCGACTCTATTACACAAGCGCCACACATAACTTCCCTGAAGTAGTGCTCGGTAGGGAGCCGGCTTTCATCCGAACCCTGGGCGGCAACAGCGGTGGCATCCATCTCCGGACAATGCGCCTTCACACGGGCAAGAGCCATCCGCGCGCCCTCGATGTAGGCCGACCGCTTCATCTCATTTATATGCGGCACCGCTCCAAGGAATTGCTGCAGTAAGCCGAAGTAGCTCGTCGCCTTGGACCTCTCTGGCCAGACATGGGCCACGATGTCAGTCATGGCAAGTCCAGACAATCTATTTAGCTCGGCCCATTCGGCCAACCGGTCCGTCAACGGAAGTGAGCGATCCGGACTGTGGAATTGAGACCAATATAGCTCTTCCGTCTCGTGATCCTCCTGGCTCCGGAAGTGCTTAACGGCATCGGCCGCACTCGCAGCTAAGTCCATATACGGATCCTCCGGACTCCACAGCCGCTCAAATTGAGCATACTTTCCATCCATAAACCGGCGACGCAGCAGAAAAGGCTTGCCAGCTACGATCTCTCCGGCCTGGCGCAGTTCCTCCTTCATAGCCCGCAAAGCAGAGCGGGCATCCTTGGCTTCGGCGGTGGCCTTCTTCAGGTCTTCCCGCTCCGATAAGCGCTCCTTTTCAAGAGCCTCATTGCGGTCGGTAGCATCCTTTACTTTCATGGCCAATTCGGCCACCTCCGCCCTGCTTAGGCAGTGCGCAGCCTTTTCGGCTTTCAACTCTTCGGCCGCCCTCGAGGCAGCCGCGTCACTCCTTCGGGCTTGCTCCTTAGCTCGAGCAAGTTCGGCCCGAAGGCTCTCCACAGCAGCAGCACCGTCTGTACAACAGCATAAAATTTATCAGAGGAGGGCTTCGATCCCCTTAAATAAAGCGACTACGGAGAATTTATTTACCTTGCGACTCGTCAAGTCGCCGGTTGACAAGTGCGATATCCGCATCCGCCATGTCAAATTGCCGACTTAATTCGGCAAACTCATTAGTCCGACTGGCCCTCGGACTATCCGCCACCTGCATAGGGACGGCGGTATTCATTACTTGAGATTTCGATCCTCGGCACGCTGTCGTTTCCGACAACCTACCGAGTCCCAGGGGCTACTATCTATACAGGGCGTATTTTTATGTGCAAAACTGTTAAAAGACAAAAGGATGCGTCATTCTTGCATACCTCAAATCCCGCCAGCAAACTCATGGCAGCATTACGCAATCCGCTCTCGGCGGACGGAATCCTTCCAACCACCATACGCATCAAAGCACGGTGATCTTCTGAAATGGACGCCCTCTCAAGCAGATTCTTCAGTTCTCCCGGCCGGATACTAGTGGGTGCCGAACTCTCTGGCCCCTCCGGACTCGGGGATACCCTTTGTGACGATACTTCAGGCTCGCCCGCCTTATCTGACGGCGCCGCAGACGGAGGCGTGTCGCTCTCCATCATCTCCGGAAGAAGGTCCACCGAAGATGAACTCATCTGAGAGGGATGCAAATCCGAACTGCAAATACAAATATTTCGGTTACCCACAGAAGCACAAATGAAGGTATTTCCTTGTTAATTAACTCCCTCTTTCATACTCACGGCTCGCTGGAGGGCCGATCCTTTGGCAATGATTGTGCGTCCGGATTCTCTCCGGACGCCGGACCCCCCGGTGAAGATCTCTTCCCACGCTTAGGGGCTTTGGCCTTCGGATCTTCGGAGGCGGTGCTCTTCTCCCCCTGAAGGGAGGGGTTCTTGGTTCCCCCCTCTTCAGTCGCCCCTTTGGGCGAAATATTAGCTCCTCTATTTTCCCCTTCGCCCCCTTCTGTGGGCGCGACCTCCAACATTCTGACCAGCACGGGCTCCAGTGCGGTCTCTGGGAGGGGGGCCGGACACCTTATCAGCCTTGATCGCGCCACCCATTCCTGTAAAGAACAAGGGTTCAGGAGGCGAACTCTAGAAAGGCATATAACAGAATGTCTGCTCTCTAAGCTATTTACCTGAGTATCCGGGCGATCGCGGCTTAGGCCTGCGTCCTCGGCTAAATCCGGACACGCCACCTGCGGTCCGAAGAACAACTTGTACATCTCCACGGGTGTTGCACCCATGAAGTGTTGGAGAATCCGAGGTCCCTCCGGATTGAACTCCCATAAACGGAGAGGACGGCGTTTGCAGGGCAGAAGATGCCTGATTAACATAACCTGCATCACCCTGATCAGGTTGATCTCCCTCGATTGGAGATCTCGAATCCGGCCCTGCAGTGAGGGCACGTCTTCGGACGGCCCCCAATTGAGCCCTTGGTTGACCCACGACATCAGCTAACGTGGAGGTCCCGGGCGGAATAAAGGTGGTGGCTTTTGCCTGCTACCCTTCGAAGCGGTGATATAGAACCACTCCTGCTGCCACAATCTGAGCTCCTCTTGGAAGGAACCCTCGGGCCATGGGGCATCGGCCTTTTTACTTATGGCCGCCCCGCTGCACTCCGCTTGACGCCCCCCGATCATTTTCGGCTCCACCTTGAAGGTCTTCAACCACAGGCCGAAGTGGGGAGTGACGCGGAGGAAGGCTTCGCAGACGATAATGAATGCGGAGATGTGGAGGATGGACTCCGGAGCCAAGTCGTGAAAATCCAGCCCATAGTAGAACAGGAGCCCTCTCACGAAGGGGTCCGTCGGGAAGCCTAAACCCCGACGGAGGTGGGATACGAAGACGACGTATTCACCGGGCTCGGGGGCGGGCACGGCCTGCCCTTGGGCAGGCAACCTGTGCGAAACCTCGTAGGCCAGGTACTTGGCCTCACGCAACTTCAATATGTCCTCCTCCGTAACGGAGGAGGGCATCCACTGGCCTTGGAGGTCGGAGCCGGACATGGTTGAGGATCCGAAGCGCTCGAATCTGAGGCTCTGGGTGTTGGAACTGGGAGCGGGGAAGAGATTCGATGCGAGATTGAAGAACAAGGACGAGCCTTGGTCCTCTTATAAAGGGGATGAGATACCAAGGGCCGTCTCCGTGACCGTTTGGGATTCGCCTTCGATAGAGGAGGCGTGTCGACGGGAACGGTTGGGTTACCCACACACGTATTGATTAGAATCCCGGAATAAGGGGAACACGATCTCTGCTTCGACAAGACGTGCCAAGGAAACTGCTTCGCTAAACGTGCTGAGGTGGTATAGTAAAAAACGATTCAAACAAAGGCTTGGTGGCGGTGTGATGTCACGCCGCATAATATGTCAGCAGATCGAACTAAGTGTATATTTTATTCTCTCTACGGTGGAATGTGGAATTTATTTTGCAGAGCCGGACACTATCCTGGTGTTCACGATCTTCTCTGGATTATTCAAGGGAGGAACCCGCCTTGCAATGCCGAACATTATGCGCGCCGGTCTTATCGTCATTGAAGCCTGGTTCAGGGGCTACTGAGGGAGTCCTGGACTAGGGGGTGTCCGGACAGCCGGACTATCATTATCCGCCGGACTCCAAGACTACGAAGATACAAGATTGAAGACTCCGTCCCGTGTCCGGATGGGAGTTTCCTTGGCGTGGAAGGCAAGCTTGGCAATACGGATATGTAGATCTCCTACCATTGTAACCGACTCTGTGTAACCCTAGCCTCCTTCGGTGTCTATATAAACCGGAGGGCTTTAGTCCGTAGGACAACATACATTACAACAATCATACCATAGGCTAGCTTCTAGGGTTTAGCCTCCTTGATCTCGTGGTAGATCCACTCTTGTAATACCCATATCATCAATATTAATCAAGCAGGACGTAGGGTTTTACCTCCATCGAGAGGGCCCGAACCTGGGTAAAAACATCGTGTCCCTCGTCTC
>NC_041382.1:394224570-394248453 GCF_002162155.2 Triticum dicoccoides
CCAATGCTTGTCTAAGTGTTGGTCCAAACTAGAGCACCGTGCGGGACCATCCCTTGGCAACTTGGGTTACGTCGGTACCTGTACGCTTAGCTTATCCGGTGTGTCCTGAGAACGAGATACGTGCGACTCCTATCGGGATTGTCGACACATCGGGCGGTCTTGCTGGTCTTGTTTTACCATTGTCGAAATGTCTTGTAAACCGGGATTCCGAGACTGATCGGGTCTTCCCGGGAGAAGGTATATCCTTCGTTGACCGTGAGAGCTTGTGATGGGCTAAGTTGGGACACCCCTGCAGGGTATAAACTTTCGAGAGCCGTGCCCGCGGTTATGTGGCAGATGGGAATTTGTTAATATTCGGTTGTAGATAACTTGACACCAGATTCGAATTAAAACGCATCAACCGCGTGTGTAGCGTGATGGTCTCTTTTCGGCGGAGTCCGAGAAGTGAACACGGTTTTGGGTTATGTTTGACGTAAGTAGGAGTTCAGGATCACTTCTTGATCATTGATAGCTTCACGGCCGTTCCGTTGCTTCTCTTCTCGCTCTTATTTGCGTATGTTAGCCACCAGATCATGCTTAGCCGCTACTGCAGCCTCACCACTTTACCCCTTCCTTACCCATTAAGCTTTGCTAGTATTGATACACATGGTAATGGGATTGCCGAGTCCTCGTGGCTCACAGATTAGTACAACGACAGTTGCAGGTACAGGTTTTGCGATGATCATGACGCGAGAGTGATGTTTGCTTGTTTTGGAGTTCTTCTTCTGCTTCTTCTTCGATCATGGGATAGGTTCCAGGTCGGCAGCCTAGGCTAGCAGGGTGGATGTCGTTTGAGTTTCTGTTTGTGTTTTATCCGTAGTCGGATGATGCTCTTATGTATTGTGATGTTGTATTCGTGTGGCATTCTATGCCTCTTGTATGTATCCCCAACTATTATGTAATGGTACAATGTAATGATTTCCACCTTGCAAAAGCGTCTCCAATATGCTCTTCTATCCTTTGTGGGACCTTCAAGTTCCTTTAGGATAGGGTCGCATATTGGGCGTGACACCTGCCTTTGTAGGACCTTGAAGTATGTCTAGAGGGGGGGTGATTAGACTACTTGACCAATTAAAAACTTAACCTTTTCCCAGTTTTAGAGTTTGGCAGATTTTAGCTATTTAGGACAAGTCAAGCAATCAACACACTATTCAAGCAAGCATGCAAAGAGTATATAGGCAGCGGAAATTAAAGCATGCAACTTGCAAGAAAGTAAAGGGAAGGGTTTGGAGGATTCAAACGCAATTGGAGACACGGATGATTTTGGCGTGGTTCCAATAGGTGGTGCTATCGTACATCCACATTGATGGAGACTTCAACCCACGAAGGGTAACGGTTGCGCGAGTCCACGGAGGGCTCCACCCATGAAGGGTCCACGAAGAAGCAACCTTGTCTATCCCACCATGGCCGTCACCCACGAAGGACTTGCCTCACTAGCAGTAGATCTTCACGAAGTAGGCGATCTCCTTGCCCTTACAAACTCCTTTGTTCAACTCCACAATCTTGTCGGAGGCTCCCAAGTGACACCTAGCTAATCTAGGAGACACCACTCTCCAAGAAGTAACAAATGGTGCGTTGATGATGAACTCATTGCTCTTGTGCTTCAAATGATAGTCTCCCCAACACTCAACTCTCTCTCATAGGTTTTGGGTCTGGTGAAAAGAAGATTTGAGTGGAAAGCAACTTGGGGAAGGCTAGAGATCAAGATTCATATGGTAGGAATGGAATATCTTGGCCTCAACACATGAGTAGGTGGTTCTCTCTCAGAAATGGTAAGTTGGAAGTGTAGGTTTGTTCTGATGGCTCTCTCCACAAATGAAGAGGAGGTGGAGGGGTATTTATAGCCTCCACACAAAATCTAACCGTTACACACAATTTACCAAACTCGGTGGGACCGATTCAGAAGACTCGGTCGGACCAATTTAGTAAACCTAGTGACCGTTAGGATTTTCGGTGGGACTGACATGCAACTCGGTGAGACCGATTTGGTTAGGGTTAGGGCATAACGTAATCTCGGTAAGACCGATTACACAAACTCGGTGAGACCGATTTTGGTAATAAGCTTTCCAGAGAGTTGGTCAGGTAAACTCGGTGGGACCGATTTGCTCTTCTTGGTGAGACCGAAATGTTACAAAAAGGAAATAGAGAGTTTATATTGCAATCTCGATGGGACCGATCGCTCACTTCGGTTAGACCGAAACGTTACGAAGGGAAACAGAGAGATTACAATCCCATCTCGGTGAGACCGAGATCCCTATCGGTAAGACCGATTTGCTTAGGGTTTTTGGCAGTGGCTATGACTTTTGGAATCGGTGGCGCCGGATAGGAAGAATCGGTGTGACCGATTTTGGCTTTAGGTTTACGTCATTTGTGGATGTGGGAAAGTAGTTAAGGGGTTTTGGAGCATATCACTAAGCACATGAAGCAAGAGGCTCATTAAGCAACACCTCCTTGACAGTAGTTAAGGGGTATTGACTTTTCCTATAGACTCAATGTGATCTTGGATCACTAAAATATAAAATGAAGAGTCTTGAGCTTTTGAGCTTGAGCCAATCCTTTGTCCTTAGTATTTTGAGGGATCCACTTTCATCATCCATGCCATGCCATTCATTGAGCTTTCCTGAAATAATAGTCTTGGAATAGCATTAGCTCAATGAGCTATATGTTGTTATGAATTACCAAAACCACCTAGGGATAGTTGCACTTTCAGCCTTCCGTCATCCCTCCTTTTATATACTGGAAATCCGTCCTTGTCAATGGTAGTGCTGACATTGTATCTTTTTGGGAAATGTTTGGTGCATCTATGGTCCACCATGCATGGTGAGTTTTTCTTAGCCTCACCGCACGGGCCATGCATCATGAAGTTCTCAACAGCTTCAAATGCTTCTGGATCCTCATCCTTGTTTGGGATCTCAGCACTTATTATTTTGTCGATTTGCGATGGTTCCGGGTACTTGTCTTTGTCCTTCAAAAATATTAGTATGTGGGCATGCGGGAGTCCTCTCTTCTGGAATTCTATTGTGTAGATGACTGCAGTTGATTAATAGTTTGTCAGATTTAGCTAAAATTAGAATGCATGTTACTAAAGAGCTAGAATCTTACAGAGTATAAGATGATGCATGTTTCTAAAGAGCAGGAGTCCGACGGACTATAAGATGATGCAAGAAAGAGTAAAGATTGATAGTCAATGGGACTTACTTGCAACTGTTTCTCCGAAGTATTTCTTTTCTTTTATGTCTCTCATTAGCTCCTTTAGTTTGCTCATAAATACTCCGTCCATAATATCTGGCCGATTGGCTGGCTTTTGGCCACCTCCCGCTTCATCTAGCATGTATTGGATCTCAGGCCACTTTGCATTGC
This sequence comes from Triticum dicoccoides, assembly GCF_002162155.2. Lineage (NCBI taxonomy): Eukaryota > Viridiplantae > Streptophyta > Magnoliopsida > Poales > Poaceae > Triticum > Triticum dicoccoides. Next base: position 394,227,970 of record NC_041382.1, read on the forward strand.
ATGTGAATGTTATAAATAGGTCTGGGTATCCAGCCCAACGACATATTGCAAAGGCATCTTGCAAATATTGTCCCTTGTTTCTTCTACCACCTGTAAAAGATGAAGGCACAATTATCCTCTTTCCAACTTGCTCTGTTCTTGTGTCCCCTCGCTCAATCGCATCCTGCAATCTACTGTAAAGTTCAGTTCGTAGCTTTCATTGATTGTGTCGGATCCAGTTTAGTCTATTTTGCTCGATACATGTGTATACATCCACCCAAAATTGCAGTGACAAATGCCCGGACTTGAGCAGTAACATTCCTTGATCAGGACGTTGCTGTAGGTAGAATGCATAGTAGTCCAATAACGTTACGTATTTCCTGTTGTTTGTACCTCCTTTTGTTTTCTTGTAGGGTATCTCAAGTTTAAAACCATCTTCTCCATATGGGAACAACAACGGATATTGCATGGACATGAATTTTGGGTGGATCTCTGATATCCTTTGCGGCTCCATATTTTTGTACTCAACAACGATGTCACATCCTTCACTCTCTCCGGTTGGATCTCTTACTACCAATGCCGCAACTTCAGATGCGGATGGAAGGTTGTGTGTTCCGTTCCTTTTGCCTAGTATCCAAAGTGTGTAATCATGGTAGTCTCCTTCTTGGAATTTACCTCTTGCCATTCTGAATGTTTTTGCGAGGATATTGTTGTCGTCGAGCATTATCTTCAGTTCTTTGACGATGTTGGGGTCCACTGTTGTCACATCCCTAGTTCTGACAATGCCTAGTGCATGCATTAGAGCGTTGCATCATGTTTAAATTTCATTTAAACCTGAAATGGGGATTGACTAAACCCTAGCACCAAATGAATTCAACTAGGGTCAAAATAAAATCTTTTTCATTAAACCCAAAATGCTCTCTAAAAATGTTCAACATTTCTGGTTTGAGGTGAAAGCATCTACCAAAAATGATTTATATTTTTGCAGGACATATTGGGCTCTGAATTAAATCATACTTTATTTGCATTTGGGCATTTAAATGCTATAAAATATTCTAAATGCCCAAATAATTCTGAAAATAAGTGTGGGCTGTTGGAAATAATCTAAACAGAGCCCCTGATTATTTTCTGGATTTTTAGAGATGCCTAAGTATTTTTAATAAAGCCCTACAGTTGCAGAAATAATAGAAAACAGAAAATAGAGGAGAGAGAGAGAACTCACCTAGACCTACCTGGCAGCCCACCTGGCCGGCCCAGCAGGCGGCCTGGCCAACTGGCCCAGCCCATCTCCTCCCCCTTGTCATCTTCCTCCCCTCGCACCGAAGCAGCTCGGTGGCGAGCGCCGATGCCGCCTCGGCCACCTCCTGCTTCCACCGAGGCGTTCCCGAGCCTCCCCCTCACGCCTCGTGTCCCCTCGCCCCTCTTCCTCCCTCGCTGCTCCCTCTCTCTTCCCCGAACACTCTCCCCCCTCCTCTGTTCCCCTCCCCGAACGGAGCCGCCGCCACCGACGAGAGCCACCGTGGCTACCGGCCACCCCACGGCTCACCGACGCCCCAGGAAGCTCCGCCGATCCTCCCTCTACCTCCTCAACGAGCCACGAGGCCCCAGACGTGCCGCAACACCGCCCTCGACGTCTTCTTCAACCTCGGGACCGCCGGCCATCTTCGTCAAATTCGTCGGCTCCGGTGCCTCCCCGAGCTCCCCGAGGCCACCGTCGCAACCCCTGTGAGCTCCACTCCGTTTCCCCTCTGACCCCCTGCTCGTTCTCGTGCCGTAGCTGCCGTCCCCGCAAGCACCGAGCTCCGGCTATCGCCATGGCCGGCGAACCTCGCGCCCCGGAGCCCTTCCGCTCGCTCCAGTAGCTCCCGCGTGCTCTCCAGGTTCCCAGGGTCCCGACGCGCTCCTCTGCTCTCCGGCTAACGCGCTGCAGCCACCGCGTCGCGCTGGCCCGAGCTCCGGCCGCCGCCTCGGGCTCCACTCCGGCGAACCCCGGCCACCCCCGCACCTCCCGTTGGCCCCCCTAGATGCGCACGGGCACGGGCTACCTTCTGGTGCCCTTTGCGCGTCCAGCCGCCGCCCGTAGCGCAACCCCGGTGAACTTCCGCCGCGTTTCGGGTCGCCGCAGGCCGAACTCCGGTGGCCAGTGACGTGGCGCTGTCATTAGCCACTAATGACGCGCTAACCAACCCCCTAAGCCACTGACTGTGGGCCCCACCCCTGGTCAAACCCCAGTTAGCGCTGGGTTTGACCGGGATTAGCTCCTGTGTCACTGACGTGTGGCCCCCACACGTCAGGTTTGACCTGGGGCGCCCAGTTGACCTGCTGACGTCACTGTGACGTGGGGCTGACGCAATAAGTATTTTCTGGATTTAATTATATTCAGGAAATTCCAGAAAATGTCTAAAACTTCTAAAATTCATAGAAATTCAACCGTAACTCCAAATTAAATAAATTATATATGAAAAATTATCAGAAAAATTCAAGGAATCCATCTGTACCATTTTCATGCATGTTTGAACAATGTTTGTCCTCTGTTTTGGACAAAACGTTTAAAGGGCATTTAAATAATCACATATGGAGTTTGAATTTGAATCTTGGATTCAAACCAACTTCATTTAATCTGGTTTTAGTTGCATTAGCCCAAAACACATTCATTTTGCCATGTCATGATCATGCATCATATTGTGCATTGCATTGATCGTGTTTTTCTGTATTTGCCGGTAATTGTCCCCTCTCGATAGACGTGTACCGATGATGTGATCGTTGACACTGATGAAGACTCAATGCTATCTTCAGAAGTGCCAGGCAAGCAAAACCCCCTTGTTCATTCCGATACAATCCTACTCTCTCGCTCCTGCTCTCTTTTACTGCATTAGGACAACACCGATTCATCTGTTACTTGCTGCGGTAGCTAAACCCCTTTATCCTTTGCATGACCTGTCATTCCACAGTAAATAGATGAAACCCACTAGCATGAGTAGGAGTTGTATGAGCCCTGTTGTGCCTACTCATTCATGCTTGTTTGTCATGCCTGCTACTGCTTAGAGTCGAGTCGGGTCTGATTCATCCGGGATGAATCAGAGGTGTGTGAACATGTCCTACTGTGTGTGAGCTAAGTGTGTGAACACGATTTGGTAAAGGTAGCGGTGAGAGGCCATGTAGGAGTACATGGTGGGTTGTCTCATTGCAGCCGTCCTCAGGAACTGAGTTCTGTGTTTGTGATCCATGATTCAGCTACTACCACGCATTGGGCCCGAAACCAATGGACCCTCTCGGCTTCTTGATCACCCTTGTCCTCTGTCCAGGAGTTGCAAGTAGTTTCTGGTGTTTGTAGTATGCTGGAGGCCGTGCGCAGCGCTGACCGTAGGGGTGGGCTGTGATGCGGTAGGCACGTGGCACGGTGTACCGGGCGCCCATTTGGTGTCTCGGGAACCCTGTTCACATCGTTTGGGGCTGTGAGCGAAACTCCGGCCGGATCTCCTCATGGATGGAACCCGAATAGGCGATAAACCTGGACTAGAGACTCGAGTGTTTAGGCAGGCCGTGGCCGACACCCACGTTGGGCTTCCGCTTGAAGGTTGCCGAGTACATGTCGTGTAAACGGCGGTAAGTGGTGAGAGCGTGTGTGAAGAAGTACACCCCTGCAGGGTTAATATGATCTATTCGAATAGCCGTGTCCGCGGAAAAGGACTTCTGGGTTGCTTATATCAGTTCATAGACAAGTGAAAGTGGATACTCTAAAATACGCAAGATAAGCGTGAGTGCTATGGATGGCGTTCTCGTGGGGAGACGGGAGCGGATCCATAGTGGTGTATTGATATGGGGAATATGTGGACTCGTGTGCGCCACCTCAAAAGAGTTACTTGCAGTCGTAGTTCAGGATAGCCATCGAGTCAAAGCTAGCTTGCTGCAGTTAAACCCCACCACCCCTTTGTTGATAATGATGCATATGTAGTTAGTTCTGATGTAAGTCTTGCTGGGTACATTTGTACTCACGTTTGCCTATTTTATGTTTTTGCAGAGAGACTTCGGTCTCGCTAGTAGTTCCGCGTGGACTTCGATGCTTAGCTTGATACCTCAGCTACGATCTTGTGCCCTCGGCAGGATCTGATAGATAGTCAGGCTTCTCAGCCTTTTTCATTTATAGATGTCTGTACTCAGACATGATAGCTTCCGCGTGTGCTTTGATTTGTATGCTCTGATTGTTGGGTCATGAGACCCCCTGTTTGTAATATCTCGCTCCTCGGAGCCTAATGAATAAACTACTTGAGTCGTAGAGTCATTTTGTAATGCCATGTTGTATTGCACATATCGAGCATATTGTGGGTATGTTATTGAAATGCTTGGTATGTGTGGGATCTGACTACCTAGTTGTTTATCTTTAGTAGCCTCTCTTACCGGGAAATGTCTCCTAGTGTTACCGCTGAGCCATGGTAGCTTGCTACTGCTCTGGAACACCTAGGCTGGCCGGCATGTGTCCTTCTTCGTTCCTGTGTCTGTCCCTTCGGGGACATGTCACGCATTGAGTATCGGAGTCCTGTTAGCCCGCTACAGCCCGATTTACCGGAGTCCTTCTAGCCCAGTGCTACAGCCCGGACCCACTTGCTGATGACCGACACGTTCGAAGCTGGGTCATGGATGCCTGTCCCTGTAGGTCTGTGCCACTTTGGGTTTACGACTAGTCATGTCAGCCCGGGCTCTTTATCATATGGATGCTAGCGACACTATCATATACGTGAGCCAAAATGCGCAAACGGTCCCGGGCAAAGGTAAGGCGACACCCGTGGGGATACCGTGCGTGAGGCCGCAAAGTGATATGAGGTGTTACCGGCTAGGTTGATTTATTATCATTGCATCTTGACACACTTATCCTATTTTCCACCTCATTTTCGGTATTATAGATGTATAGCTGTGCGAACCGAGGTTTGTCTGTACCTTGAGGCAAAAGAGTTCCGATATGGTGGTAGTTTTGCCCATGCAAACGAAAGACATAAGGTCCTTTGCGAGTGTTTATTTCCTTGTCCACAGCTCCTCCCATCGATGTGAATGAAAACATTGAGTTGTATGACCTTATATTTTCTTTGAAGTTTACTGAATCCTGCCCTTCACTTCTTAAGAGGTTTCTAAGGTATGGTGGAGGTTCTCTTAGTGGTGGCAGATCGATTTTCCCTTGTTTGCAGCATATTCCAAAAGAGGGTGTCGTAGTTCCTTTGTTTGAATTTAATATTTCTTCACACCATAGCAATGCTTTGCAATATTGGCATTTGTATGTTGGCCTTCCGAAGTTCCATGGCTTGCTATTTGCACTTGTCGAGGTTCTGGTTCCGTTGTTGTCTCCAACATTGACTCTAGTGTTGTTTTTGTTGGTTTCGCTTCTGGCGCGCTTCGATTCCCTATGTTCTTCAGCATTAGCCTTTCTCAATCGTTTAGGAGCCTCTGTGTTCGCATTTCTTCTTCCCTCTGCAGTCCTTGTACGCTTTCTACTCCTTGAGTTTAGAGGTTGTTCTTTCTTTCTTTTTGTCTGGTGAGCTGCTGGGTCTAACGTATGTTGGACTCTCATATCTGCAAATGTGATTTCGTCAGTGCGTATAGTTTTCTTAACATAGTATCATGTAATATGATTTATGTTGTATTCCCTCCGTAACGAAATATAATAGCGTTTCGATTACTAAAGTAGTGATCTAAACACTCTTATATTTCTCTACAGAGAGAGTACTTAATAGTGTTTTGCCTTTGCTGGCATGCAAGTGCATTTGGTGATATAAGAGACTACTAATGGACGTTGTCACATACAGTACATCTGGAGATCAATGTTGTTTATCTGGTAGGGAACTATAAATCAATAATTGTTCGACTGTGTTGCTCTTTTTGTAGCTTTCACATTATTATCATGGTAGTGTTAGGATGCATGAAGAAAAAGAGCTTTATAGTTCAGTATGAGAAGACTTTTGACGCAATGTTGAGCTGAGATCAAAATGCAGGCACACACATGAAGAATTGCATGGGGATAGTACCTGAGGCTGATGGTGCCGATGTTGTGTCTTCAGTTCGTCGGACGTTTCTTTGTGCCTTTGATCGTTTGGGTGTCTCCGGCGTATATTGGATGCAAGTTGCTGGAGTTGTTGCCGTACCTTCAATTTGTTGGCCGTCTCGTGTGTTTGATCTTCCCGACATCATGAAAAAGTAGCTATTGAGAAAGTGCATCATGGGTCATTTATGAATGTCTGTCTTGTAAAATTATGGTTGAATGATGATTATGTGATATAAGCATAGAGATAAGTGTATGTGACCATACCTCTTGTTTGTTTTCTGAGACTATGATCTAGCAATTTGACTAATGTAGATCACCTGAGGACAAAGGTTTTATGAGAATATGTTGGCTGATAAGGAAGCTAAAATAATGCACAGATTAAAGAGAGGAAATATATAATACCCTGAAACCTTTGCTTGCTTAGTCGTCGAGTTGCTTCGAATTTGAGAAGACGGATTAGTTGGCGATGAGGCTTGTTGTGCTAGTAGGACGTGATATGATGCACCTTATATAATGATATGGCTAGATGTTTTCCTAGACGTGTAGGATTAGGAATCATGTAGTGAGTCAAAATCAGACAGTACAATACGGATTGTCTTTACAGGAAATTTAGCTTGAATAAATAGTACTACCTCCGTCTCGGTGAATAAGTCATTTGCGTAGTTCTAGGTTGACGATTTAACTATCTAAATATGTATTATATGTGACAAAAATTATATATTTAGAAACTACATCCTTGTATAAATCTAAGAATATACTTTTTATGACATTTAACACATATTTAATTCCTCAAATCGATGACCTAGAACTACGTGAATGACTTATTCAGCTAGATGGAGGTAGCAGCTTCTTTTGAGCAACGACTAATAGTTAGTCCTACACCAGCAACTTCTGGTTAATGAGCTAATTTGGGCTTGTGCTTGGCTGTCAGAAAGCTGTCTAGCTCCCCTAAAAATGTACTGTATTTTATTCGCACTTCAACTCTCCTGCTGCAGTGCTGTCCAAAACAATTAAAAAAATCATTCCTGCTACGCCGCTTATTATCTTCTCACACTTCATATCAATGGACTATTCCTCTTCCACACAGTTCTTCTAAAAGGATATTCTTCGGATGAGCAAATCGCTTCCGATTAGCTTCCGGCGACCTGCTGAGCTAAGATTCGCACTGGATCCGCTCTTGCGCTAAGGAGGGCAAGCGGTGGCGCGGCCGGCGGCCGCACGGAGACGCCGGCACAGGCGAGCTTTCGCGAGGTGAACAATTAGCTATCGACCTGCGTGGAGCAGTGCGGCATAGCAGGCACGAAGGAGAGCGGAACCTTGGTGCACCAGTGCCTCAAGTAGCAGCGCAGGTTCGGCCTTCAACTATCTTGCCTAGTCAGTACCTAGTTCAGCTAGGTATGCGTCTGGCCCAAATACATTTTGTCTGCAAAATAATTTTGGTCGGATTTTTTTAGGGTTAGTGAGAAAAAAATAAGCTTAAGTCTGTGAGTCCCCATCATATGATTGTTCGTGATGTAACAATATACGCCCCGGATAAAAGCTCAATCCATCTTTCCGTTGTTTTAAATTTCGTTGTGGCTTCATATGGAACAATTCGCAGTCGATGATTTTGATTAAAAAATTTCATAATATTCCAGATGGATTTCCAACTCAATCTTTTCAAATACTGTTGAGCATTTTTGTTCTCATATATTCTAGGTCGTGCTTTAGCAAATGTTGCAGGCACATTAGAGCTTTGACCAACCACACAAATGCAGTGCTAAATTGATTAAGATCAAATGAATGTACTGGTCATTCTATCTTTTGAATAGTATACAATACTTGAATTGTTTGAAAACAAAATGTCATATTGTTCATATATATTGATCATATATAAAAACACACTAAATATTCCAGTTCTCGGATACATTAAAATAATAAATATTGGATAAACTATTGTCCCAAAAAAATTCTGGAAAAGGTCCTTCCTCTCTTGGGTCTTGTTTGGCGTACTTAATCTTCAAGTTGACGATTACATCGTCTTGATGCTATTAGTATTTTTGGTCAAACTTCGTGTCATCCTTGTGGAGCCTTCATGTTCAACTTTTGCCTTTTTGTTTTTTGCATGAACACTTCTAATGCTTTTGGGCACTGCCTTTTCTAATTTTTTAGATATACTAATTTTCACTTCTTCATCTTTCGAGTCTGATAATACAACAGATCTTCGCCTCCTTTTCCCACCATCAACACTCATTGATGATTTTTGATGTTGATGCTCCTTCTGATGTACTGTACTCCCATTGCTTTTATCTTCTGGCTCCTCTTTCACAGGGACCAACTCACATATGTTTTTGCTAAGTTCACACTTGCTGATTTTTACCTGCAAAAATAACATAAATGGATGAATTAAGAGATGAATTTATGTAAAGAAAAGCTTGTACAGTGCAGTATTCAATCACCTTTTTAACTGGCTTATTCGGTTTCTTTGATTCTTGTTTTAACATGTTGTCCACTTCATCATCCATCAAATCCTGTTGAGCACAATGGATCAAGAATTGTAAATACTTGATTCAATAGTTCCATATAAAAGAGTATAATAATTGGTGTTTAAATAGATTTGATAGTTTAATAGACCATTACCTCTTCAGCTTTATCCTCTAAGTATCTCTTCTCAAGCTTCTCATCAGGCACAAATATTTTGTTTACTGCATAGTTCTGCATGCCTAGAGTGAGGTTCTTATTGTTGAGTTTGAATCGAAAGACGAGTCTTTGTCCACATAATTCTTGTATAATCTTTGGGACTTCTTCAGATTTTCCATCTAATGAATCCAACAGGAATGAGACTGATGTATTGAGCATTCTTTCAGCCTCTTCATCAAATAAAGTGCAACTTGTAGTAGCACTGTCAGGACCCCGACTCAATGCCACATAGATCTAGCATGTAACACTTCATATCACTTTGCGGCCTCACGCACGGTATTCCCACGGGTGTCGCCTTACCTTTACCCGGGACCGTTTGCGCCTTTTGGCACACGTATATGACAGTGTCGCTAGCATCCATATGATAAGGAGCCCGGGCTGACATGGCTAGTCGTAAACCCAAAGTGGCACAAACTTACAGGGACAGGCATCCATGACCCAGCATCGAACGTGTCGGTCATCAGCGAGTGAATCCAGGCTGTAGCACTGGGCTAGCAGGACTCCGGTGAACCGGGCTGTAGCGGGCTAACAGGACTCCGGTATTCATCGCGTGACATTTCCCCGAAGGGACAGACACAGGAACGAAGAAGGACACATGCCGGCCAGCCTAAGTGTTCCGGAGCAGTAGCAAGCTACCATGGCTCGGTGGAAACACTAGGAGACATTTCCCGATAAGAGAGGCTACTAAAGATAAACAACTAGATAGTCAGATCCCACACATACCAAGCATTTCAATAACATACACACAATATGCTCGATATGTGCAAACACAACATGGCATCACAACATGACTCTACGACTCAAGTAATTTATTCAATAGGCTCCGAGGAGCGAGATATTACAAACAGGGATCTCATGACCCAACATTCAGCGCATACAAATCAAAGCACAAGCGGAAGCTATCATGTCTGGGTACAGACATCTATAAATGAAAAAGGCTGAGAAGCCTGACTATCTATCAGATCCTGCCGAGGGCACAAGATCGTAGCTGAGGTAACAAGCTAAACGTCGAAGTCCACGCGGTACTACTAGCGAGACCGAAATCTCTCTGCAAAAATATAAAATGAGCAAACGTGAGTACAAATGTACCCAGCAAGACTTACATCAGAACTAACTACATATGCATCATTATCAACAAAGGGGATGGTGGGGTTTAACTGCAGCAAGCCAGCTTTGACTCGGTGGCTATCCTAAACTACGACTGCAAGCGATTCTTTTGAGGTGGCGCACACGAGTCCACATATTCACCATATCAATACACCACTATGGATCCGCTCCCGTCTCCCTACGAGAACGCCATCCATAGCACTCACGCTTATCTTGCGCATTTTAAAGTATCCACTTTCACTTGTCTATGAACTGATATAAGCAACCCAGAAGTCCTTTTCCGCGGACACGGCTATTCGAATAGATGATGTTAACCCTGCAGGGGTGTACTTCTTCATACATGTTTCCACCACTTAGCGTCTGCACACGACATGTGCTCGGCAGACTTCAAGCGAAAGCCGACGTGGGTGTAGACCACGACCTACCTAAACACTCAAGTCTCTAGTCCAGGTTTATCGCCTATTCGGGTTCCATCCATGAGGAGATCCGGCCGGAGTTTCGCTCACAGCCCCAAACGATGTGAACAGGGTTCCCAAGATACCAAACGGGCATCCGGTACACCGTGTCACGTACCTACCGCATCACAGCCCACCCCTACGGTCAGCGCTGTCCACGGCCTCCAGTAAGCTACAAACACCAGAAACTACTTGCAACTCCTGGACAGAGGACTAGGGTGAATAAGAAGTCAAGCGGGGTCATATTTCAGGGCCCAATGTATGGTAGTAGCTGAATCATGGATCACAAACACAGAACTCAGTTCCTGAGGACGGCTGCAATGAGACAACCCACCATGTACTCCTACATGGCCTCTCACCGCTACCTTTACCAAATCGTGTTCACACACTTAGCTCACACACGGTAGGACATGTTCACACGCCTCTGATTCATCCCCGATGAATCAGACCTGACTCAACTCTAAGCAGTAGCAGGCATGACAAACAAACATGAATGAGTAGGCACAACAGGGCTCAAACAACTCCTACTCATGCTAGTGGGTTTCATCTATTTACTGTGGCAATGACAGGTCATGCAAAGGATAAAGGGGTTCAGCTACCGCAGCAAGTAACAAATATGTCGTTGTTGTCCTAATGCAGTAAAAGAGAGCAGGAGCGAGAGAGTGGGATTTTATCGGAATGAACAAGGGGGTTTTGCTTGCCTGGCACTTCTGAAGATAACATTGAGTCTTCATCAGTGTCAACGATCACATCATCGGTATCACGTCTATCGAGAGGGGACAAATACCGGCAATACAGAAGGGAACACAATCAATGCAATGCACAATATGATGCATGATCATGACATGGCAAAATGAATGTGTTTTGGGCTAATGCAACTAGCAACAGATTAAATGAAGTTGGTTTGAATACAAGATTCAAATTCAAACTCCATATGTGATTATTCAAATGCCATTTAATTGATTTGTGCTAAACAGCAGCTATAAGTTGTTCTAACATGCATGAAAATGGTACAGATGGATTCCTTGAATTTTTCTGATAATTTTTCATATATAAATTATCTAATTTGGAGTTACGGTTGAATTTCTATGATTTTTAGAAGTTTTTACAAATTTCTGGAATTTCCTGAATATTTATAAAATGAACTAAATTCCAGAAAAGGAATATTGCGTCAGCATGGCGTAAGGCTGAGGTCAGCAGGTCAACTGGGTCGCCCAGAGTCAAACCTGACGTGTGGGGGCCACACGTCAGTGACACAGGTTAGACAGGGGGGGTTAGTTTAGTTTAATTAAAGATTAGGGGCACTAGGGCCCACATGTCAGTGTGAGGGGGTTAGCTTAGGTGGTGATTAGCTTAAACTAATCACCTGATGGCGGGGGCCCACCTGTCATAGACCCAGGGGAGGTCAAACCCCTGGTCAAACGACTCAATCCCGCCGGCGTTGAGTCGCCGGCGAGGCCGAGGCGGCGGAGGCCTTCGGGTTTCTTGCTCCGGCGACCAAATGGCCGGCGGAGGGCATCTACGGAATGCCCAGGCTCGCGCGCATCTAATAGGGCAAACGGGAGAAGCTAGGGCGGCCGTAATCCTCGCCGGCGTCGAGCTCAGCGGCTGCCGGACCTCGGGCGTTGGCGGGAACGGCGCTACGGTGCACAAGAGGGGAAACGGAAGGGCGCTGCGGCCTCCTGGGGTTGCGGTGAGCACGACGGTGGGCTCGGGAGCGAGCTACGGTGGTTGTGGCCACGGCCACGCCATGGCCGGCGGCGAGAAGCTCTCGGCCGCGGTGGATAACCTAGCTACGGCGCGCGAACGACGAAACAGAGAGGGAGGTGGACGGCGAGCTTGAGGGAGGCCGGACGGGGGCGGATTTGACGGCGGCGATCCGCGGTGGCCGAGGAGGGGAACGGCGAAGCTGGCAGCATCCAGGGCTTCCGGAGGGCCGTGGATCGGTGGGGAGGAAGAGGGGGTCGAGGCGGAGCCTTTGAGCGCATCGGCGAGGCTAGGGGGTGGCGGTGGCCGCGAGGGAGCTCGTCGGTGGCGGCGGCTCCGTTCGGGCGAGTGAGGGAGAGAGGAAGCAGAGGAGGGGGGGAGAGTTCGGGAGAGTGAGGGAGTTCCAGGGGGGTGGCGTGGCACGCATGGAGGCGTCCGGGGTGTCGAGGTGGAGCGGCAAGCAGGAGGTGGCCGGGGCGTGCGCCGGCGTGCGTCGGCCACGCGCCTGTGCCTACTGGCGCGAGGAGGAAGGCGACAGGGGGGGGGAAGTGGAGATGGGCTGGGCCGCACAGGAGCTGGGCCGGCTGGCTACCGGGTGAGCGCCAGATAAGTCCTTCTCTCTCTCTCTTTCATTTCTATTTAATTCTGTTTTCTATTTTCTGTAGTTTGTTTTGATTTAGTTTTAGACACTAAACCATTTTATAAAATCCTGGAAATAGTTATGTGGCTAGGACTAAAATATACCAAACCACATAAAATGTTCCAGTAATTATTGGACATATATTATTTATATATCAAATATATATCCAATGCAAATAGCTATTTATTTAATTCAAAGGCCCAAAATAATTAACTCTGAGATACCAAAAATATTGTTTTGAGTTTTACCTCTTTGCAATATTTTCAGAGACTAAGAGGAACATTTTCTTGGACTTCTTTGAGGAGATTTTAATGTTGATCATTTTTAGAAGGTTTCTGAGGCTTTAAAAATTCCTCAATTCAAATTTCATTTGAATTAAAACATGATACTCACATGAGGTCTAGCCTAGTGCATAACAAGACCAGGGATGTGACAACTCACCCCCACTAAACAAAAATCTCGTCCCGAGATTCAAGCGTAGGGTAGGGTGAAGGGGAAACGCAAACTAGCACAATCTTCACGATCCAGGGTGCACTTTATCAAAGCGTTGATTCGATCACCATCTTTGTCTCGAAGTCTTGCTCTGAGAACTCCAACTAACATGACAACGAGAGGAAAGGAAAGATCCTAAAAGAATGGTTCTTCTCGAAGGTCGAACAACTCAGGATTAACTCACGGAATGAGACATAGCAACATCTCTCGAGCTGAGAGGCGAAGCACACATCCATAGGAATGGAGTGAAGCAGATGACGAAGGTTCACTAGGTAGACCACAATTTCACGCTTAAGAAGGTGGTAATCGATTGTCAACGTAGCGAGGAGTTGAGTTGCCATGATACCATAACGATACACCTTAGGGAAGGTGACTCGTAGAGATATCCCCTTAAGTGGCAAAAAGAATTACTTTTGATTCAGAGATCATTGAGACTCTTTAAACCAGCCTAAGGCAATTCTCGAGCAATCGTTTGGAGGGGGTCGGTAGAATGGCATACTCGGACTTGGATGATGTGGACTACCTTGTTGAAGACAACGCAATGTATGATTTTTGCTTATCACCAGAAATGGAAGAGACCCATGGTAGAATGGCACATTGGCGGTGCAAGCTGGGAACAAAATGCAAATGCTGGGAATGATTCTGGTAACTGGGGGAAGAACCCAACAATAAAGAGTGAATTCACTGTTGGAGTGGTTATAGCATAACCGAGGAAATCTGGGGCAATCCCAGTTAGTGCCGATGATAACACGTAGCGCTTGTGCGTGCTCTCAAGAACTTGAGCATTTTCATAATCATCAAGGTTTTACCAACATCCGTGTCAAGGATGCTGACAACACAACATACTACCATGATGAATAGCGATGGACGATGCAGATGCAAAGGAGGATAACACTTTCTCAGATTTCACCTTAGCGAGCCAAGGAACAAAATCTGGACGATCGACCGAGAGACATTTAGCACTCCGCTTCTAATGTTCTCCTTGATGTACTAGCATATCCCATTCCTTGAAATGGTCTGGTATCTAGAACATCAAGTAAAGGTCGGACTTCGGGAGCACAAAAATCCATAAGGAACAACTAGGGAGTAAATCCTACGAAATCCCTATGGGGAGGTGGCCAACTTCTTCAATCAAGATACTACAATAATAGGTCTTTCGGCTGGGTGGTGCTGGCCACGACATCCACTTTACCAGTTATCGAGGAACCAATATTATAGTTCTTGGGAAATGTTCCAAACCATCATATCTGCCTGAGATTCAGATCTGGTTGGTGTCAGGATATTCCAGACTCATCGAGTCTAGGAAGGAAAACGAAAGTTTGCAACACAAATCGACGAGATGACGTTGCGAGATTCTCGGGAAATGAACTACGATAGTAAGCTCCAAAACATGAGCTGGTTCTGCTACAAACATGTGAACACGTTGTCCCAGACAAGCATGACCACGTGGTAGTCTTATAATAAAACACTACCGAGTTCAGGTGGGGAACCATCAACGAGGATATCAAAATCCTTGCATAAGGTATACTCTTAAGAAGGAACTTCTTCTCCTTGAACAAATCAATCAGTGGCTTGGTGTGCTAGGAATACATATAGATTGAAGGTTGCAAGTCTTCAAACCACAGAATTCTTCGCACATGTGCATGACTGACTTGCGATGATTCCAGAGGAAGCAACATTGACTTTCTCGAGTTCACGGCGGCACCCTGCATCAAATGCACACGAACTAGAGGAAGTCACTTCTTACATCCGAACATATGCTTCATGAGCTAGCATGAACAAATGCTTTCAAAAGTTTCCAACACTAGCTTAATGTTCAGCAAAATTATGGAGAAGACAAGGATGTTGTCAATGGGCACAACAACAATTCATCTGAGTTTCCTTTTAAAAGGAATTCCATAGTTAAGTGAACAAGTGATAGCATTGGTCAGACCCAAAAGATATAATGGTGTATGCTCGAGGGATCAACCACGAGTAAGACAACATTACGAATATCGTTGGTTCTGGTCTGATTGGATGATAGCCCATACTCAATCAAAGGTTTGGGTAAGATAATAGATCCAACAATTGTTCACGAGGACCAATTGATGAAGATATCATCTTTCTTCAACACACACACACACACACAAAAAGATATCCCTTAACATGAACTAAGTCGGACAAGCTTTTATCTTCCAACTCTCCAAGTTGTTGTTTAGCTTATCCAACTAGCTCAGGGTATCCAACACGGATTCTTGGAGAAGGGGTGGTTTACAGGAATAAACCAACTTTGATCACGAACTCAACATAGCGGTCAGGTGACAACCTGGTAATACTTCTGAGAAGATATTCAGAAAATCACGAACCACCGGTATGTTACTAAGCTCGAGAACAATCTTGCTTTTCAGGGCAAGACGATATGATCAATAGAGCAAGGATTTGAAATAATCCTAACTCATCGATCAAGGAGTGAACCAGGAGAATGGACTAGGTAGCATGATCAATCTTAGAATGATGATTCAATAACCAACACACTAAGAATGAAATTATTGTCCTTTAACTACCCAGCAACGAGGTTGCTAGGCGTATTGATTTCACACATCACAATTCATTTGTCGGTATTCCGATTGCATCAACACGAAGACCGAGGAATGACTAATGATGGCAAGAAGTATCACTGTACCAAGAGTTCATAGGATGGTGTGCAATTCCTATAACAATCCCGATATAAAGATGGTAATACTCCAAGGTAAAACAGAACAAAAGCTGGATTAGCAATTTGATCTGCGGAGCACAACTTCTTTGACCCAATCCTGGATATGGAAGAGGTACTGGAGTTTGTTTCTCCTAGTCATTCTGCGATAGAATGGCTTGACGGACCATAAGAGTAATAGGCATCGATAAACGAACGCACGCATACTCTTGACTATCAATTGATAGACGAAGGTCAGAATGCAACTAAAGAGAACAACTCAAAGGAACATATAATTTTCTGAGTTGTGGATGCATAGATTAGTATGTCGAACCAAGTTCAACATATTTCTTCCGGATAACCCATGCAGAAAGGTAGAACTGGCAGAGTCACGATTTATGAATGGAGAACTCCTCAAGAATAATCCTGTTGTGATATTTCAGTTCAACGAGGAACTTCTGCCATAAGTAGTTCATGGTATTTGGAAGAAGAAGATACCACGGACTTCAAGGACTATCGCAAAGGTTACTAATATCCTGAAGGCACTAGCAATTACTATCAACATGAAGTAGGTAGAGTGAATCTCGGGTTCAAGAACCCAGGGACAGAATGCCTACTAACTAAATGGCATCACAGGATGCTTTCGATAATAAAGGCCAGAATCTTCACACTGGGAACACAAATCATGGCTTAATTACTAGATGATCCCCTAAGACACCTAGGGTCATAATAATATCTCCAACATATATGTCAAGATAACAGAGTACCTCAACTCACTAATTAGTGTGGTTAATCTGGCCCAAAGGAACATTGAAACGGGAGGAAGGAATTTGCAAGTGCATCAGACTGTTTAGAGACCTGAGATGACTCGGACAGCGTAATGGCTGTAAATGCTCAAAAAAAAGGTTTGAGACATTCACAAAAATGGTGGCATAACCACCCAGAAACACAATATCAAGGTTTCAAGATCAACGATTAACATACGGAAGTAATAGGAGCTGAAACGATGCTTAATTCCAACAATTCTATAAGTCTACGGATTAGTAACACGTGATCCTGATAGAAAGAAGAGATAGCCTAGTTCTTAATCCCCGTAGAAGAGAAGATGATGACTCAGATCAGAAGGCATAAGGTATAAGGAGTAAAAAGAGCCTTACGTTCCATCCCACAATCAATTCCCTTATATAACTAAAGAATTTCTAGACTCAACTTCGACCAGTTTGGCTTGATAATCCTACAGGCAGTCAAGCTCTGATACCAACGCTGTCAGGACCCCGACTCAATGCCACATAGATCTAGCATGTAACACTTCATATCACTTTGCGGCCTCACGCACGGTATTCCCACGGGTGTCGCCTTACCTTTACCCGGGACCGTTTGCGCCTTTTGGCACACGTATATGACAGTGTCGCTAGCATCCATATGATAAGGAGCCCGGGCTGACATGGCTAGTCGTAAACCCAAAGTGGCACAAACTTACAGGGACAGGCATCCATGACCCAGCATCGAACGTGTCGGTCATCAGCGAGTGAATCCAGACTGTAGCACTGGGCTAGCAGGACTCCGGTGAACCGGGCTGTAGCGGGCTAACAGGACTCCGGTATTCATCGCGTGACATTTCCCCGAAGGGACAGACACAGGAACGAAGAAGGACACATGCCGGCCAGCCTAAGTGTTCCGGAGCAGTAGCAAGCTACCATGGCTCGGTGGAAACACTAGGAGACATTTCCCGATAAGAGAGGCTACTAAAGATAAACAACTAGATAGTCAGATCCCACACATACCAAGCATTTCAATAACATACACACAATATGCTCGATATGTGCAAACACAACATGGCATCACAACATGACTCTACGACTCAAGTAATTTATTCAATAGGCTCCGAGGAGCGAGATATTACAAACATGGGTCTCATGACCCAACAATCAGAGCATACAAGTCAAAGCACAAGCGGAAGCTATCATGTCTGGGTACAGACATCTATAACTGAAAAAGGCTGAGAAGCCTGACTATCTACCAGATCCTGCCGAGGGCACAAGATCGTAGCTGAGGTAACAAGCTAAACGTCGAAGTCCACGTGGAACTACTAGTGAGACTGAAGTCTCTCTGCAAAAACATAAAATAGGCAAACGTGAGTACAAATGTACCCAGCAAGACTTACATCAGAACTAACTACATATGCATCATTTTCAACAAGGGGATGGTGGGGTTTAACTGCAGCAAGCCAGCTTTGACTCGGTGGCTATCCTAGACTACGACTGCAAGCGACTCTTTTGAGGTGGCGCACACGAGTCCACATATTCACCAACCAATACACCACTATGGATCCGCTCCCGTCTCCCTACGAGAACGCCATCCATAGCACTCACGCTTATCTTGCGCATTTTAAAGTATCCACTTTCACTTGTCTATGAACTGATATAAGCAACCCAGAAGTCCTTTTCCGCGGACACGGCTATTCGAATAGATGATGTTAACCCTGCAGGGGTGTACTTCTTCATACATGTTTCCACCACTTAGCGTCTGCACACGACATGTGCTCGGCAGACTTCAAGCGAAAGCCGACGTGGGTGTAGACCACGACCTACCTAAACACTCAAGTCTCTAGTCCAGGTTTATCGCCTATTCGGGTTCCATCCATGAGGAGATCCGGCCGTAGTTTCGCTCACAGCCCCAAACGATGTGAACAGGGTTCCCGATATACCAAACGGGCATCCGGTACACCGTGCCACGTACCTACCGCATCACAGCCCACCCCTACGGTCAGCGCTGTCCACGGCCTCCAGTAAGCTACAAACACCAGAAACTACTTGCAACTCCTGGACAGAGGACAAGGGTGAATAAGAAGTCGAGCGGGGTCATATTTCAGGGCCCAATGTATGGTAGTAGCTGAATCATGGATCACAAACACAGAACTCAGTTCCTAAGGACGGCTGCAATGAGACAACCCACTATGTACTCCTACATGGCCTCTCACCGCTACCTTTACCAAATCGTGTTCACACACTTAGCTCACACACAGTAGGACATGTTCACACACCTCTGATTCATCCCCGATGAATCAGACCTGACTCAACTCTAAGCAGTAGAAGGCATGACAAACAAGCATGAATGAGTAGGCACAACAGGGCTCAAACAACTCCTACTCATGCTAGTGGGTTTCATCTATTTACTGTGGCAATGACAGGTCATGCAAAGGATAAAGGGGTTCAGCTACCGCAGCAAGTATCAAATATGTCGTTGTTGTCCTAATGCAGTAAAAGAGAGCAGGAGCGAGAGAGTGGGATTTTATCGGAATGAACAAGGGGGTTTTGCTTGCCTGGCACTTCTGAAGATAACATTGAGTCTTCATCAGTGTCAACGATCACATCATCGGTATCACGTCTATCGAGAGGGGACAAATACCGGCAACACAGAAGGGAACACAATCAATGCAATGCACAATATGATGCATGATCATGACATGGCAAAATGAATGTGTGTTGGGCTAATGCAACTAGCAACAGATTAAATGAAGTTGGTTTGAATACAAGATTCAAATTCAAACTCCATATGTGATTATTCAAATGCCATTTAATTGATTTGTGCTAAACAGCAGCTATAAGTTGTTCTAACATGCATGAAAATGGTACAGATGGATTCCTTGAATTTTTCTGATAATTTTTCATATATAAATTATTTAATTTGGAGTTACGGTTGAATTTCTATGATTTTTAGAAGTTTTTACAAATTTCTGGAATTTCCTGAATATTTATAAAATGAACTAAATTCCAGAAAAGGAATATTGCGTCAGCATGGCGTAAGGCTGAGGTCAGCAGGTCAACTGGGTCGCCCAGAGTCAAACCTGACGTGTGGGGGCCACACGTCAGTGACACAGGTTAGACAGGGGGGGTTAGTTTAGTTTAATTAAAGATTAGGGGCACTAGGGCCCACATGTCAGTGTCAGGGGGTTAGCTTAGGTGGTGATTAGCTTAAACTAATCACCTGATGGCGGGGGCCCACCTGTCATAGACCCAGGGGAGGTCAAACCCCTGGTCAAACGACTCAATCCCGCCGGCGTTGAGTCGCCGGCGAGGCCGAGGCGGCGGAGGCCTTCGGGTTTCTTGCTCCGGCAACCAAATGGCTGGCGGAGGGCATCTACGGAATGCCCAGGCTCGCGCGCATCTAACAGGGCAAACGGGAGAAGCTAGGGCGGCCGTAATCCTCGCCGGCGTCGAGCTCAGCGGCTGCCGGACCTCGGGCGTTGGCGGGAACGGCGCTACGGTGCACAAGAGGGGAAACGGAAGGGCGCTGCGGCCTCCTGGGGTTGCGGTGAGCACGACGGTGGGCTCGGGAGCTAGCTGCGGTGGCTGTGGCCACGACCACGCCATGGCCGGCGGCGAGAAGCTCTCGGCCGCGGTGGATAACCTAGCTACGGCGCGCGAACGACGAAACAGAGAGGGGGAAACGGACGGAGAGCTCACGTAGACCCTGTAGAGGTGGACGGCGAGCTTGAGGGAGGCCGGACTGGGGCGCATTTGACGGCGGCGATCCGCGGTGGCCGAGGAGGGGAATGGCGAAGCTGGCAGCATCCAGGGCTTCCGGAGGGCCGTGGATCGGTGGGGAGGAAGAGGGGGTCGAGGCGGAGCCTTTGAGCGCATCGGCGAGGCTAGGGGGTGGCGGTGGCCGCGAGGGAGCTCGTCGGTGGCGGCGGCTCCGTTCGGGCGAGTGAGGGAGAGAG
>NC_041382.1:394249868-394272129 GCF_002162155.2 Triticum dicoccoides
AGCACTGTGATCACTAATTTGAAACCGAATACGATACCTAGAATCACATTTCGTTAGTGTAACGCAAATGTGATAGTACATAATGATGGTCAAATCAAGAGAATATGCTTACCTAGGTGTTAAACCTTCTGGATACGTATCACAATTCTTGCAATACTAATTATGTGATTCTTTTGTAGCGATTTTGTTGCAAGCATCGCATGACATGTACCACCATTGAATATTTTCTTGTAACCGATCAATTGTAGCTATTGTGGTGAACACAAAGTCCTGAAAGTTGATGAAGAAAATATAGCTCTTTAAAGAATATGCAGTCACTCATACAAATATGTCAAATACATCTGTAGGTATTGGAGACTTCTACAATATCATGTCTTAGAAGAGTTCTGATTCATTACCTCATCTATTGGGTTGTCGTGCCTAATTCCAGTAAGTTCTTTTAAGGTTATCCTTCTGTAAAACATTTGATCTTCCAGTGTCCCTTGAGTACTTTTATCTATCTCCATCATTTTTGGTAAAGTTTCTTCGGTGGAGTGGCTATAAAAAAAGTAAGTAAATGAAGATATATTATGAAATTCTATATGACCAGAACCTACAAATTGTGCTTAATACCTGCCACGTAATTCCCAAGCCTCGGGTATATCTAGATTTGTATATAATCTTGTGGCGCTAGTTGACTTTAGGCACAAACCTATTTAATGAACAATAAATCGGTTAGATCTATTATTTTGGTATGAAAAAAGACATGGAAACATATTCAACTTACCATTGAATTTTTTCACCATTGTTGAGGTAACAATAATAATTGTTTGATTGTTAATTACATCCTCACTTAAATGATGAGCTAATCTTCCCCATAATGATACTCTGATTCTATTACCCCTGAATAATTCATTCCAAAGTAATTACTGGTAATAATCATATAAGTGGAAGAAAACAGCCTTTAGCCTTTAGTGAAAAGGTGATACATGGATATACACTTACTCTGGCATTAGAATTTCAATCTGACGTACATCTGTAGGTGTTTTCTTCTTTGTTATCCTTGATTCTATTGGCTTAATCTTGGTAAGTAACCCAATGACAACTGCAAATTAGAAGATTAAAGACATCAAAAATTAGAAAGTTATTCATTTGAGTTTATTAATACAACTACCAAGAAATGACATCAAATTTAAATTGCCCACTTGGAAGTAAGAATATGACTATCAACATACCTGAGCATTGTTGGTCTTTTTTAGACGTTCTTGTAGGGTATCTTTGCTAGCAAACTCAAAGTAGTAATCTGGAAAATTATCCGATGAACCTTTCATCTCCTTTAATTTTGTGTTGTATAAAAAAATAATTTTAATTTCATTGCCGACTGGTCGATATTTTGTCGAATCTACAACTTTAAAATTGCTAAAAGCATATATAGAACCCTCGTTGATCTTTGCTCTGTAAGTGTCTATTAGATTCTTCCAAATAGTAGCATGAACTGTATGGCCCTTTAAAATTTAATGAAAGAAAAATCTTAGTAGTAATTTTAACAATAAAACAATCCCCAATGTTAATTATATGAAGAAAATACCTGCTCATCCATCAAGATCATATCGATGCTTATAAGTTCATCAGTCGAAGGATTGATCGAGTCCCACATTCTCATTACTTTGGCTTTAATATTCCATGTCTGTCCTCTTGTGGTTAACTCACTCAACTTCGTGTACGCCATAGAGACGTTGCCTTCAAAACAATTTTAGAAGGAGTGGTTCATATGATAATACAATAATGAAATTTGGTTAGAAAGAAGTGCTCTAACTAATGGTTAATGAACAGGAAAACATGGTGTTCCTAAGGAGGTTGCAAATACATGCAGGGATGGAAAGATGTAAACAGACCTCAAGATTTAAGCTATATATATTACCCAAACTTGATGTTTCTGTCGTTTCTTCTTCCGTCCTTCGATGTGCTGGGCGTCCCGACGTATGTCACCCCTTCGATTTGTGTGGATATGTTGTTGTGTTGATCTCCCTTCAATGGGTGTTCCGGCGTCTATTATTCCGTGGGTGTTCTGGGGTGTCTGGCCCAACCTTTATATTAGTCAAAGGTTGCTGACTTTGAATTCTGTACGGATGACTGTCCGCTGTAAATAATTCTGTTTGCAATAGTATATGACTGTATCCTTGACTAATAGCAATCCGTTTAAGAGTCCTTCACGTGCAATAGTATATGTCCGAGTACACTTGCCTAATACTACGTGCAACAGTATACGTCCGCTTCAGTTTTTCTTTCAGGTGCCAAAAAATTCACGTGCAATAGTACACGTCCATGTGCACTTTCCTAATATCAACCCGTTTTAGATCTTTTCTAAAAAAACACGTTTTAGATCTTCACCGTTGATACATCTTAGTTTTTACAGTGCCAAATCATCACCGTTAGTTTTCTATCTTTTTAATTATATAATAGATATCTACTTGTTTGTTTAACTGCTTTGCTGCTGCAACAACGGGTTACAATGATGTTAATAACTACTTTTCAGCATCTAATTGAAACTCTTTAATTCCTTGTTTGTTTAACTGATTTGCTGTTATAACTCTCAGTTGAGATGTTTTGCTAACTTCAACTTTTCTGAATCCAATCAAAACTTTAATGGCAAAATAGGTTAGCCCAAGATCAAAGAGCGAGGTCCCCATGGACGTTGCATCATCCCACAGAAGTGGCACCGGCCTAATCGTGCATTATGAATTGCCAATTGCCAACTGCTGATGCTCTAGAGGATAAACTAGTGGTAGAAAGAGATTCTGCTTCTGCATTTAGAGATGAAGTTGACATGTTGAGGAAGCAAACAACACAATCACAAGAAGTACTCAAGACAACCATGAAATATTTGGTGGATTTAAAAACGAAGCATGCTGAGACTGACCGGATTGTTAAGGTCCTGAAGGAAAAAAGGAAATTAAATTTCTATTTGGCAAATCATAGGTGAAATGTTCTTTCCATCATTGAATAACCTTTGTGTTGTCTGTTCATGTAATCAATCAAACCATTTGTTTTAGAGATCATGTAATAATTGTTTTTTTGTTTTTTGGTTTGTAATTTATTTGAGCACAAATCTGTATTAATTGATAAGACTCGGAGACATTTCATTTGGATTATTGTGCTAGACCTACAAATATGCCAATTAGGCTGAATGTGCATTCAGCAATAGTAGTAGTATAGATGGACCATAAGTGGCACGCATCGGAAAGGGCCAAGATGCTGGCTAAAAAAAGGATGCTGTTGTAGCCAAAAAAAAAGTACTACGGCCTGGCTTATGTATGTTAGTTGATATTATTGATCCATATACTCTATAAGTGTTTATATGTCTGTTAGTTCTGTACATTCTTGGTTGATTGACTTGGTATTTGAATCTTGATACATCGCTTGTGTACATATCTAAATGAGAGTACACATTGTGCTGCGTGTGACATTTGACTTGGACATGAAGTGTTTCAAATATTCGAATTCACCTTAAACTGGATTCTAGCTTCTGAATTTGAGTATCGGCATTTGTAAACCATATCCATATATGACAGTGGAATACATCTTTGTCGTCCTTTTGAAGATATATAAAAACACATAGAATGATTTATAAAGATTCATATAGGAATACAAAATTGACTCGAATTTCGTTGCCAGGGTAAACGTGGATGCTTATTGTCCCAAAATTCGAAAGAAGCGGCAAAATGTCCACTCCCACGTTGGCTTCCTGAAGCCAAGTGTTTGGGAGATGGAAATTACTGTCTACCCATTACACAGACAATCCATTGGCCCGATTTCCACTGCTCTAAATAGGGGTAGGTTAGTAACTTCAATTAGACGTGACACGACCGCCTTTGAGCCCATTCTGACACGGTGGGCGTCAAACATGGGCGGGAAAACACATTTGATTCAAGCTCGTCCGAAAGACCTCTGTTTCTCCCTCCATTCCCCATTAATACACGGTGGGCGGCAAAACAAACTTGACTCGGCCGAAATCGATGTAGGCAAATATTTTCAATAGGGGCAGGTTTGTAACTTCACTCAGACGTGACACAACCGTCCTACCTGTCAGCCCCGTTCATACATCATGGGCGCCAACCATGGGCGCCAACCACCCTCTCCTCGCCCGAAATCGCTCTGGGCAAATATTGGCGAGATGCGAGATTATCGTCCTATCCCCAACCGACGAGACGTCCAAATTTTAAACGGGGGCTAAGTTCGTAACTTTCCCATATTTCAGACATGCGCGTCCCAAAAACATGGTTCCCCATACCTCTCCCTCCATTTTCCCATTCATTCATACATCGTCCGCGGTAGAACACCCCATCCCCACACCAGCCTCCATCCGCCACCCCATCCATCGCCGCCGTCCTCCATCACATCCATTGCCACCGTCCTCCACCATGTCGGAGCGCCTACCAAGACCGCGTCGTCACTGCTAGAGATGGACGTTTCTCATCCACATCGACGGACCAATAGCCTTGCATCGCGTACTCTCGCTTCATCGACGTCGTCGTCCTCTTTGCCGGGGCTGCTCACACGACCTTCTCTTCCACCGCAACGGGACTTATCCCCCAATGCACCCGTCTACCATCGCAGATCTGCTTCAACACCACCGACAGCCATCGCACCCCCGATGCCTACACGGCGCCGCAAGAGAGGTGGTACTTCATATCTCCTCAACTTGATCTCAACCAGAAAATAGATCTTAGCTTGGTTACTCTACTTTCTTTTCAGCTCTTAGAATTTAGTTCTTAGTTCGAAGCAAACAATGGATGCTAAATATCATTTCTCTGGTTTGCAGCTTCAAATCTGCCATGGCACAACCATAATACGGTTTAATTGATCATGCTAGGGTTTAATTGATCATGTTGGATCCGTGGTGGTTTCTTTAATAGAAATTGTAGGGGAAACCCTCTTTTGCTAAAAAAATATGCTTAGAGTTTCCCCCTTTTATGATCACTATACGATCAGAATACGTGCTTCGTGTCATAATAACACTACTCCATCCATCAAGCTAAACAAGCTTAGTTGTTCAAATACGAATCTGATTTATTAAAACAGAGTTGTTTAATTGGTCAGCTAAATGTTCCTAAATTAGTTTCGAAAATGCATGTTCGCCGCTCGGGTGTGTATCTCTACAGGGTGCACACGGTGGGCTGGCCCACCCTAGGATTTTGGGTCGTCCCAGGCCCCGATTCCCCTCTGTTCTGCTGCGCGCTTCCGATCTCTACTCGCCCCCAGCCGCCTGCCTCGCCGGTGACTTGCCGTCCCTGGACGGCATGACTCTAGGAGGATACGCCGGACTAACAGGAGGCCAGGAGCCGCTCGCCCAACAGCGTCACCGCTGCCCGGGCGCGCCGCCGTGCCTACCTTCCCAGTCCGTTCAGGGCTCAGGCGTGCAGCACCCACCAAGCCAACCCGATTTATCCTGAGATACGTCCTCAACATTCAGTAGCCACTCCTCATCACCCATTTTCTAATTGATTCATTACTCATTAGGCAGGACTGTCATTAGGGTTTGTTCTGTGCTCAGTGCTACCTACACTTAATGGTTCATATGTATTTCGGTAATCTTTAGTACCTCTAAAGTTCACAGGGTTTTCAAAATTCCAGCCCTCGGAACAGACACTAGTCATTTTGGATTGTTGGTCGTAGTGACATTGACCCAGATTACTACTGCAAGCCAGGTTTGTTGACAATTTTACTTGTCTTTCTTACTCATTCGATATAATATCCAATTATTCACGTCAATTAGTTGCAAATAATAAGTGCTAGACAAACTTCTTCATTCAGATTTTGGACGGTCTCTTACTGCAGTTACAATTCTGCATACTTGTCCTAGTAAGCTCACAAGTAAATGATTGATTCACTACATCTATGCTTGCCTTGTCATATTTGTTGTCAATATTCTTTTAGGGTGGTCTCTTAGTGCAGTTACAATTCTGACTACTTCTTATGTTTTCATGAATCTCAGATTCTGAACAGCATCATAATGATTATGAGTTTGCGCATGAAAAGAATAAAGCAGAACAATGCCATGGCTGTCAAACTTGGCATTAAGGGACTGAAATCAAGTCTCGATGCAATGCAATGCAAATGCTCTCCACCTACAGATTCATGCTCAGAATATGATCCTAACAGTGATTCTGAGCTAGAGGGAGACCTAAGTCAATGTAGCTCCCTAGTGGAGGAGTCAGAGGAAGATGCCATATCTTATTCACCCATCAAGGTACTTGCTCTAACTTTCCAAGGTCACATTGCTCGCACATATCTTGCAACTAATGCTTTGCATTGCTTCTACTTTGTTGAACTGCCATTAGCTTAGTTTACACATTGTGTATGTGAATACGGCCTGCCTATCCATTTTCAGTACATATTCCATCTGTCATCATACCTTATTTATCTATTCAAATGTTGTTCTTGTGTATCAGACGTTCAAAAGGAAGAGGGCGATTGCTGATCGTGGAGGAGCACAAGCAAAGTATTCGGAAAAGGTAGTGGCACCTGATAAATCAAATAGCCCATTAGGTGTAGTTGCAATATCACATGACCCACAAAACACCCCAACTCTAGCAGACTCTAGCCCTACTACACTGGTCATTTCTGATGCCCGAACTTAGCAGACCCCAACTGCAGCAAACAGTATGATTATGCCAGTTGACATAGCACTAGCTGTACGACACAAAACCCCCATTCCAGCAAAGAGTACACCAAATCCAGTTGCCAAATCCCTTTTCGAACCAGAGAGAGCCCCAATTGCAGCAAATAGGACCCCTGTTCCATTTCTTCCCAGTTTAGAAGATGAAGCTTATGTTGTTGTCAGGAACTTTGTGTGCATCTTTCCTTCATGGAAATATTATACCACAGACACAGAACAATTTCCAGTCTTCCTCCGCAACTTACGCGTAAGTAATGTACTAATGTTATTCATGGTCATTACTGCATATGTTTCTGCTGATAGAAGACACAAGATTTCATTCTCTTAAATAGGCGAGGAGCAAACTGGATTGTGATGACGAGCAAGGGTTGGTTGCGCTTTTCAAGCACTCGTTGATGAAGTATCGTTCCTACCTGAGGCAAGCGCACTTCGATGGCAAGCCTCTGAATGAAATTTCTGTAAAGTCTCCGGTGCTACATTTATCCGATGGTGACTGGAATAATCTTGTTACACATTGGTCTCGGCTGAAGCTTAAGGTACTGTCTATGATATCACATCACAATTTGAACTACATTTCTGCATTTGCCTTAATGTCTCACTTGTACGAAAACTGTTAGCAGAAGAAAATTCATTCTCAAGGGACCACATAATCTCGCAACTATACTGCACACTGCATTGCTCCTGTGAGTACCTCTTGCCCTGTATGACCATACTTACTTTCATAGCTGTTTGATTATGTAGCATCGCTGCACATGTTAGCCTCGTAATCGTCCATTTGGTGGACATTATAAGATCCCTATGGAATCTTACATAAATTTAGAATCAACCCAATGCTTTTGAAGAGGTTTATCTCTGCAGTCCTCTTGTAAGGACTGAACGTGGTCTATCACTATACTTACATTAACAACTACTCCCTCCGTCCCATAATATAAGAACGTTTTGTACAGTACACCAGTGTTCAAAACACTCTTGTATTATGGGAAGAGGGATTGGTTCATTTTGTAGCATTCTGCATCTTATCTCCCTCGGCCACCATTTACTAAAAAAGATCAGATCTATATTTAATATTACCAACAAGTAGAATACACAGACAATGCCAGTGCATAAGTGTAGCCCATTGCTCTTGTTAGTACATTTTGTCCTGTAACGCTTGTACTTCCAGGAATTGGTGGTTGATTATGTAGCATCAATCTGCATCTTATCTTCATTATCCTCTATCCCTTCCAGTATTATCATATCTATAATTACTCTCTACAAAATGTAGAGTACATGCAATGCTTATGAAGAAGATTTTGTGCTAAAATTCTTGAGTTATCCTTCCCTTGACATGGAGAAGGGCATTATAAAGCCGGTGTTAATTGTTAATGTAAGTCAATCCTTTTAAAGCCTTTATCCTCAACTGTTGTTTAATTTGCTCATACTCCCTATCGTTTACTGCTGTTTAGTTTGTTATTTCTACCGAAATTCATGCTCGCAAGAACCGTAAGTTCTAAGTTTTACTTGTAAAACCAAATTCCTTATTCATAACATGCACATTACTTAATAATCCCTATATGCATGCTTGTTTTTGTGGATCTATAATCCAGTGTGTGGTGAAGCAGCCCACGTTTGCACCTTGTCATCTCCTGTTTATCTTAGATGTGGCTGATGATATGAACAACATGCCATGCACATTATCCAAAATAGATACAATGATTTTCTTTGCCCTTCATCTATGCTTGTTATGTTGACATGGTAATCCAGTAGTGTGGTGAAGCTCCCCGCATTATGAACAATGCCAAATTATGCTATTGATATTTTGAACTTACTCTTTATTTTCTAATTTGAAATTGGATGGAATTGATAACACAATTATCATCTTTGTTTATACACGTGCAAAACCTGTCATCTCTCTGCTTTGTTTCAGGGTGATATGCCTGATGGCATGCACAAGTCTGCTGAAGGCTGTGAGACAAACCCAACATATATTGCAGCAAAGAAGGAAAAACATCTTGAAGATAGTGAGACAACCCCAAAGTTTTGTCTTGATGCAACGTTCAAGTTACTTGAGACTAACAGTCAGACAAGCTCACAGAATTTGTTGTCTGAATCAGTTCGACTTCTTTAGTCCCAAGTTCTAGCAGAAAGGCATTCTGCAACTCAACTTTGACTTGAAGTCCTATCTGTAAGAAAGATTGCTGAGAACACCAATGAGAACCTCATCGCTAAACAGCTACACCTGGAAGCTATGACCGACATGCTAGGCCGGTCTCACAGCCTTGCTCAGCAGCTTGTGCAGCAGTTCCCCCGCAAGGCTAACCTTTCTTGAACTGTCTTGGAAGTGGTCTCGGTTCAGTATTATTTTGTTACGCTGCAATGGTGCCCAATTTTTGTAATATGCTTCTTCGTTGCGCTTTATGATCACTGGTGGCGAACTTTGATGCCTAGTGGATGTAATATACCTTAAATCCTTTATTGTATAGTGTAGGTTTATTCTTAGTTACTATGGCATAATTTCTTTATTGTATAGAGTAGGTTTGTTCTTAATTCCTACTAGTTACTGCCATCATTCGCTATCTGAAAAAAATCAGATGTAGTCGACCGGGCCGAAACATTCGACTCTAATGGGCCTGGTTTTTAGCGGGCCACAATTTGGCTGGCCTGCATCTTTCTTGGGCTCGAATGATTGGGGCCTTCACACATTGCGCCAGGCCCAAACTTACACCGACCTATATTTTAGTTGGGCCTTTTATGGACCCAGCGCTTAGTTTGGCCCAGGTAGCGTTGGGCCATTAACAGGCTGAATATTGTACTGGCCTGTTATGGCCGAGATGAAACCATGGGCCTTTAGCAGGTCAAAATGCATGTTGGGCCTCAATTTTCACTAGTCGTCGACGGGCCTTCAGCAGGTCGAAATGTAGACCGAGCCGTTTTGGGGCCAGTGAGCTCACGGGTCGTTACCAGGCCAAAACATATCTTGGGCCTTAGTTGGCCCACTGATATCATGGGCCTTTAAGAGGCCAAAAGCTTAGTACAGGCATCAACAGGCCGAATTACGCGACAGGCCTTTAACAGCCCAAAGTCACGTTGGGCTTAACTGTTGCCACCTTTAGCACGGGCCCTTAGTGGGCCCGATGTCCCATCGGACCATATATGGCCCATGGACAGCACGGGCCATTCCCAGGCCGAAAGTCACACCTGGCTGAAATGGGCCCATGTCTACATCAGGCCTCTAACAGGCCCAAAGTCACTGGGCTGTAGTTGGGCCCAAGTATTCGGCGAACAATTAACGGGCTCAGATCTAGCTTCGGGCCACAAATGGGCCCAAATATTGGGTGAACAATTAACGGGCCAGATCTGGCTTCGGGCCGTAAATGGGCCCAAATATTGGGCAAACAATTAACGGGCCAGATCTGGCTTCGAGCCGTAAATGGGCCTTTATTAAGAAGGCCGTTATTGGGCTGGCCCACTAGTAGCTGATTAAGTACTACGGGCCTTTGACTGGGTCGACCTTTTTAAACTATATGGGCCTCTATTGGGCCCAGCCACGTGTCGACGTGTCATAGGCATGTCTCCTCCAATGGACGGGCAACATCTGGCCCACTGACGAGCTGACAGGTGTTCCCTTCGGCTAATCAGAATTTTTACACGTGGAAATTTCCCATTGGTCAGGGCTATTAACGGGTTATCGGATCCAAAATCCGACCCGATAGCTTAACGGCGTTCCGTTACGGTGGATGCCACGTGTCGGTCACCCTTGACGAAAGCACTTCTGTGACACGTGATTTATCATCATGGAAGTGGACACTTCCGTGATGATAATTTTGGTAATGTTATGGAACACTTCTATGACAGCACAGGTATGACTATCTTGATTCTGTCATAAAATCGTCATGGATGTACACGCATGACAAAAAACGCGACCTACTGTGACAAACACGTATCATCACGGAAGTGTATTTTTTTGTAGTGGAAGTTGTCTCCTCCCAAATTAGCTAGCTAGGTAGATGTAGCATTTAGTTAAGTGCCTATTTGCCCCCTAACTAGATCTATCTTTGTCAAGAAGAGATTTGTGCACTTTTGATCTCCCTACATCATCATCTCCACCGTGTGCTCGATCTCGAGATAGAGGTGATTAAAATTTCGTGCTTTTGCAAAATGGAAATATGTGTATGTGTGTGTGATATGATAATTGTGCAATATGATAGAAATTGTGTGTGTGGCATGTGTTGACGCCAAATTGTGCTTTTGAGTTGCCTATGTTTTGCCGAAATGTCGATTTATTTTTGTTTCGGCGAATTCCGGGCAAACTCTAGATCTATATATGTCCTATTTTTAGGGAAGGTCATGCCGAATTTTTGTACGACTTTGATGCATGCATGCATTTTTATAATCAATTTGTTTATTATTACCGTGCAGACGTTCATGATGGTCAGTGGAACGATGGTGGACAGGTGGTTGCGGTCGGCGGTGCAGGACATGAAAGAAAATAACCGGATAGAGGTTTTATGTCCGTGTCGAAAATGCAAAGGAATAGTTTGGCTCGACCCCTATGACGATGGTCGTGTCGAAGCGCACCTGCTCATGGCTGGTTTCATGGATGGCTATACTCGGTGGATAATTGAAGATGAGGATGACGATGTTGAGGACGCCGACGGGGCAGGCAATGACGACACAGGGCAAGACGAAGATATGATCGATAATGGCGGCGGGGAAGAGGCTGTACATGGCTACGGAGAAGGGGCCGGACATGGCGGAGCAGAAGGGGCCGGACATGGCGGTGGAGAGAACGTGGACTCCACGCAGTAGAGTTCGTCGGTACTAAGTTCAATCGTGCGGGACCCTCATGTTCAAGCACTGCTTCGCAAGGAGACGAGTACTGAGAGAGCTGCTTCTAGTTAGGGGCTAAGCTGGAGCAACTGGTGGTAGACTCGAACACTCCATTGTATGATGGTTGCAATCCTGAGGTGACCCGCTTGAGTTTCATGCTCAAACTCCTAAATACGAAGGCTAAAAACAAATGGACTGACACTAGCCTCGATGAGCATCTCAAGTACCTAAAGGATGTTCTTCCCGTGGGGAATCTATGTCCTACTAGTGTTAGATACCATGCATGCATCAACGATTGCATAATTTATCGGAAGGAGCACGCGGAAAAAACAAGCTTTCCGGTGTGCAATGCTTCTCGATACAAGAAGGCCGGGAAGAAATGTCCCCAGAAAGTTGTATGGTACTTATTGATCACTCCCCGTCTCCAGCGGTATTTCTTAGATCCCAAGGAAGCAAAGCTAATGCGCTGGCACACGGAGAGGAAGAAGCCCAATGATGGAGATGATCTGAAGCTGAGATACGTCAAGGATGGAAGCCAGTGGAGAGCGTTGAACATCTTCTATCGGTATTTCGAATGTGATGCAAGGAACATCATGCTCGGCGCTTGTACCGATGGCACGAATCCGTTTGGCAACCAGAACACCAACCATAGCACATGGCCCGTGTTTGTATGGATGTACAACCTCCCCCTGGTTGTGCATGAATTCGTAGTACATTCACATGAGCATGCTTATTCAAGGGCCGAAACAACCATGAAATAATATTAATTTGTATCTGGGGCTACTTCAAGAGGAGCTAGACACTTTATGGAAAACACTGACCAAGACATGGGACGCCAGCAAAGGCGAGTATTTCTACATGAGAGCCGCGCTGATCACGACGGTGCACGACTATCTCGGTTACAGATATGTCGCAGGCCAGGTATGCCATGGATATTGCGGATGCACGCGGTGCATGGATGATACAACGTCTCAGCAGCTAACATCAAGGAAAGATGGTGGGTCTGGAAAAATTGTGTACATGGGGCATCGAAGATGGCTTGAACAGGAAGACCCGTGGAGAAACCGTGGAGATCTATTCAATGGTCACGCCGAGCATCAGGACCTCCACGTAAGCGGAGCGGTGCCGAAATCGATGAGCTGTTGAAAAACAGGAAGGAGTGCCCCACGCCGGGAAAGATGATGAGAAAGGCGCCGGAGCCGCTGCTGAAGGTATGGAAGACGAGGTCTGTGTTCTGGGCCTTGGAGTACTGGCACAAACTCGATACACCTCATTGCCTTGATCAAATGCACATCTGTAAGAATGTCCTAGAGAGCTTGCTCGCGACACTGATGAACATGCCAGATAAGACCAAGGATGGGCCGAAGGCAAGAAAAGAATTGCAAGATTTGAATATTAGGGAAGATCTGCACATGCCGCCCCATAAACATTCAGACGAGACAGAGACAGAGACAGAGGCGTGGGAGAAGGAGGGCAAGATAATAAAGAAAGAGGATTATTGCCCCCCTTCTTGCTTCACCTTAAGTCAGGCTGAGATCGATCAATTCTTTAAGTGCCTTACCGGAGTCAAAGTCAGTTCCGGTTACTGTGGCAAGATAAGCAGATATCTAGAAACGAACAAGAAAAGGTTCAGCGGGATGAAGTCCCATGATTGTCATGTGATGATGACGCAGATACTACCTGTTGCCCTTAGAGGGATAATAGACAAGCACGTCCGTGACACACTTATTGGTCTCTGCAACTTTTTCGACGTCATCTCTTGAAAGTCGATTAGTCTGAAGCAGCTCCGAAGGCTACAGGAAGAGATCATTGTGATATTGAATGAGCTTGAGAGGTACTTCCCGCCCGCGTTCTTTGACGTGATGGTGCATTTGTGTGTCCATATTGTGGCCGACATAATAGACTTGGGGCCATCATTTCTCCAGAACATGATGCCGTTTGAGAGGATGAATGGGATCATCAAAGGATTCGTTCGTAACATGTCCCGTCCGGATGGAAGCATTGTCCAGGGCTATCTGACACAAGAGTACATATGTTTCTGCGAGAATTTTCTATATGGCGCAGACCAGCCGCCTGGTGTTAGGTTTGCCCGTTAACAAGCACGATGGGAGGCTCGAAGGAGAAGGTCACTCCAACGGTCGCAGGGAACTGCATGTGGCATACTCAGATCGATGCAGCGACTTTGACAGAGCAAACTTGGTAGTGCTACAACACCTAGACGAGGTAGATCCTTTCGTGGCACTGCACAAAGAAATTATCGCAAAGAAGTATCGTGACCGGGGGGTATGCAGGACGGGCGCCAAAGTTACTAGAGAGCACAACTCAACTTTCCTGCATTGGTTCAAAGAGCATATTATTGCTAATCCCCCGGAGGAGGGCTCTAAGGATGGATTTCTCATATACGCCTTAGCACATGGCCCCTCGCCCAACCTCCTAACCTATCAGGCATACAATATCAACGGATACACGTTCTACACGGAGGCCAAAGATATGGACAGTGATGATTAGAACTCAGGGGTGACGATGGAATGCATGACTGGCAGCGACAACAGCGCAACTGAAAGATTTTACGGAAGGGTCGAGGAGGTCTGGGAGGTTGACTACTCTGGACTGCACAACACGACGATGTTTCGTGTCAGATGGGCTAAGAATGTCGCAAGAGAAAACTAGAATTTCACTACCATGACTATACCCGACGCCAAGAGCGCTACCCTGAACGCTATCGCAAAAAATGAGCCATGGGTACACGCTAAGCACATGACACAATGCTTCTTCATAACCGACCCGCGCAATCCTAGCCGTGTTATCGTGAGGCCAGGCAAAAGGAACATCATTGGAATGGATGGAGTCGCCAACGAGGAAGACTACGATCAGTACGGCAACCCAATGAGGGAAGATGATGATGATGAAGTATACGTCAAAATAAGAATCAATACTACATTACCTAAGAAAAATCATACTCCATCGAAAAGGCAAAGTCACAATGAGGGGCTCAATTATTCTTCAACGAACAAGAAGGGAAAGAAGCTGACTAAAAAACGAAAACGTCAACGCTGAGGAACCGTATGTTATCTGTCAAATGATGTAATATATATGTTCCTATTTTTTATACACACTTAGCCATTATTATGCATGGGGTCCAATGATGTAATATATATGTTCCTATTTTGTGTACATATTTAACTGTCAAATGATGCAATATATATTGCCTTCAATTCCCTTCGTTAATTGCTCTCGGAAAAAAAGTGAGAGAAAACAAAGGAAAATAAAATAGAAGGAAACAAACAGGAAAACTGTTATATAGGTACTGGTTATAGCAGCAGCGTTTTTTTAAAGAAAAGAGCTACAGCTAGTCAAGGTAGCAGTAGCGGTTTCTACACGAAAGCGCTAGAGCTACATGGAGTAGCTATAGCGCATTTTGCCTAAACTCGCTACTACTATGCACACTTAACCCCAAAAATCCTCACTCCTCTGTTCATCCCGCTTCTTTTCCCCCAAATCCCCACACTCTCTCTTCCCCCGTCGCCCCGTCGGAGCCCTAGCCGCGCCTCTGCGCTCGCGCCCAACCTCGATGCCGGCTCCAGCCCCCGACCCTGACCCCAGCCCCGACCCCAGTGCTCGCCCACGGCCCTGGCCCTGACCCCGACCCCAGCTCCGGCCCCGGCGCTCGACCCAAACCCCGACCCCAGCTCCGGCCCTGGCGCTCGACCCGGACCCCGACCTCTCCCAACCTCGGCCGTCGTCGGGCCTGCACCCTCTCTAAGCCCCCCACCTCTCCTCCTCTCTCTGGTAGCTAGGTTTTTTGGTTAATTTAGTTAGGTTTTAGTTAGGGCAGATGGTTAATTAGGCTATATATTTAGTTATGAATTTAGCTAGGTTTTTTCTTCAAATTCTATATTTTTCTTCCTTTTATATGCAAATTTGAAGTGGACATGTGATGTTTTGGACATGTCATATTTGGAAATTTGGACATGTCATTTGGACATGATGATTCTGTGCAGGGTAAATGACCCGAGTGGCCTATGTTACGCTGGAATGTTGATTCATTTCCGTTCCGGTGAATTTCAGGCGCTCGATATGTCCATTTTTTTAGCAAAGGTCATGCCAAAATTTTCTGTGAATTTTGGCATGATCTATGCTAGATAGTAGGCATATCAAGTGCTAAGAAACGACATTCCGGCAAACATATATATCTTTATTATGTCATTTCTCATTTTTCCATAGTTTTAGAATTAAATGAGGAGAGTTAATCATAGGAAACATGTCGAACAACGAAGAAGCTGAGCCTTCTGACCAAGATGCAGACGAGATGGATTATGAGGGTGAACAAGAGTACCTCGACTATTTGACTGCTAAGAAAATGCAAAGTCAAGGTTTGCAGGTCGGCCTCGATGATGGTACTGACGCCGACATCGACACCGACGGCACCGGCACCGATGGCAGCGCCGAGACCGGCTGGGAAGGTACCGGTGAGGAAGATACCGGCGGGGAAGGTACCGGTGCCGATGCCGCTACCGAAAAGAAGAAGCAGAGCATACGAAAACCTAACAAACTAGGGATTGGACGACTGGTGATCACAAAGATGGCACCTGGCAAGTTTGAGCCATTAGAGCCGGAAGAACCTCGCAAGTGCTATGGGAACCAAGTAGGATGCATACTACAGGAATGCGTGATCATCAACGATGATGACTTAAGGAGTAAAGAACATTTGGCGCAGTTGCTCCCGACGAAGTTGCACCAGAGATTCAAGTTCCCCGATCGGGATGATAGCATAGAACAACCGTGGGATGATCCGAAGATGAAAAAGATTAACAATCACGCCATGGGCATGTTCAGCAACGATTTGGCCTCATGGAAAGGGTGGGTGAAACGAGCTATTGAGGTTGAGGAACCCCTATCGAAGATTCTGGAGGAAAATCCGACACTTACGGAAGAGGAGTTCGAAAAGTTCAAGGATACTTGCGCTAGCGAGGCAGCCAAGTCTAAGTCTGCGAAATTCAAGAGCCTTCAGCAAAGGAACACAGGGAAGCATCGCCTCGGAAGTCGTGGCTACCTTGGTAAAAGGCCCAGGGATAAGGAGGACGCGGAACATGAAGCCACGGGTATGCCCAGACCCCTTCGCGAAGTTCACCAACCCCTTGGAGCGTGACTTCATCAGGGCCCGCTACAAGTGGGACAAGGAAAAGAAGGTTTTTTACATGGACCAGATCACGAGGAAATTGATTAGACTACTGGTAATTATTCTTTTACCACCTTACATTTAGCTCCAGATCTAGTCGACTACACATTCCTAAACGGTTCACGCTCCTTCTGCAGGAGAAGCAACACCAGCTTGTAGCCAAAAGCCTTACTTCTCCGATGAGGCCCAAGTGGGACACCCCTCTCAACCGGGCCTTGAACGAACTTGAGGGACTCCCTTTGGGCCAGCGGCCGCAATATGGTCGTGTGCACAGCGCTGGAGATGGCGCCACGTGGAAGGTGTTTTACAACGAGGGCCCGGAGGCCAAGAAGAAGAAAAAGAAGTTTAGTCAGGCGGACATCGACGAGAAGGTGAAGCTTGCAGTCGAGAAAAAAGCAGCCGAGGACGCGAAAAAAACAGCTGAGGAGAAAAATGAGTTGCTAGAGCAGGCAGTCAATGCAGCTATAACTTCCTGCATAAATAATCTCACTACTAACTTGGTTCCAGCTATCATCAACTGGACGAAGGAAAATCCAGACAAGATGGTACATGATTTCCTGTTGCCCAGTTTCATCGGGAGCAACTCCGTGAACAAAAACACCACCGCACCATCACTTGCTCATGCAACCGGGCCTCCTCTCGCAGTCGCTCCCGCTCATAGCAGCCCGTCCTCAGTCTCTGGAGTGCTAGGTGGGTCTTCGTCTTTGGCTGAGCTCGACGCCCTCACGGTAATTACATGTCTTTCAGATTCCATTTTCGTTGCCTTTCAGATGTTTTACGCCACAGACATGTGTTTGCAGGCCGAAGAAACCCCGTGCACCATACTCTACTTGATCAAAGGCCAGAAGGTGGACGTGGGAAAGGGGATGATAATGAACCCCTTGCAACCCACCTTCCACAACCACCCGATCCCCGCTGGGCACTTCAGAGTTAACTTGTCCAGTGTGAATCGGGGCACGAGCATTTGCCTCCTCCAGTACAGCCTATGGGAGAGGACGACGAGACCCCACCACGGATTGGAAGCTGCAAGGGTTGGGTGCTGCTGTGGCTGAAGAATCTTATTCGTCTCGAGCCAGCCGAGAGGACACCAATAACCACACATCAACAACCATGTGCGGAGACCACCACCCCGCCTATGCAATTACTAGCTCCTGTAG
This sequence comes from Triticum dicoccoides, assembly GCF_002162155.2. Classification (NCBI taxonomy): domain Eukaryota; kingdom Viridiplantae; phylum Streptophyta; class Magnoliopsida; order Poales; family Poaceae; genus Triticum; species Triticum dicoccoides. Next base: position 394,267,672 of record NC_041382.1, read on the forward strand.
TGCCGGGTAAGAGCGGTAGACGACGTGATGAAGGGGGTGCAATAGTACTGGCTGATGTAATCGGTCTTGTAGAACATAGAATGGATGATGAGACGGAGGCCGACCCAATGGGTTTCCTCAATACAAACGCGTATGACTGTGACATGGATATGATGAGTCAACCATATGACGAATCGGGCTATCAGCATGCTAATGAGGATATGGATGATTTGCCCGAGCAGGAAGGTTGTAGCAGGGATTGCAAAAAGTCTCTCTTCATGAAATCCTCACAGGACACGCCTGAAGATGCCGTCTCAACACAGGCTCAACTAGCCCAGGGTCATACAGTGCTTAGCCCGGGAATACTTGGGTAGGGGTTAAGGAAGGGTCTGGAAGGTGTGCCCAAGAAAAAGAAGAGGAAGAGATCGGGGAAGATAGCTGCCTCCAAACAAGCTAGAGCACATAGCAGCCAGATGATGGATTCTGAAGAGTGTGTACCCGTGAAAGGTGCGGCCATGTTCCATCTCACGGGCGAGCCGATGCTACCGTCGAAACCGCTGGAGACACTATCAGGGGATCTCAGGAGACTGCACAACCATGTGCTATCGACTGAGAAAAGCCTACTAGCCTCGAAGGATCCAGGATATCCGACATACGCTGCTCATGTGCCTGAGGGGAAGTGCTATGTCGACACACGGCCCGCGGAGGTGCTCTTCCTGCAGTTTGACCATATCTTTGAGATGTTTCTGACAAGGCGGCTCAATTTTACAATCGTCCGCCTTTTTGCGCTACATATGAGCTCCGTCATGAAAAGAGAAGAAGTCTCACAAATCTGTGTGGCGGATCCATACTACATGCACGAGTCTTTCTTGAGTCTCGGCGACTTTGAGCGTGAAACTGCTAGGGACTACCTCCAAAACTTGATGGTACAGAATAAGGACCAGGAAATTGTCCTCCTACCTTATCATCCAAAGTAAGTCAGTTCCGGACAACCCTTTCGTACATTTCAATCATTTGGAGAATAATTTGAGGTGTCTTTTCCCCGGAGCAACGGGCACGCTCTCCTTATCGTTCTTTACCCGCGAGTCTCCCACGCTGTGTATTTTGACCCTTCCAGAGACTACGAGAAGAAGGACTACACCCACATAATGAATATTCTAGATGATGCTCTCCAAGACTTCAGCATTAGAGGTGGCCACATGCAGATCAGGAAACAAAGGAACAAGAAGATGGGTTTCGCGCATAAAACTAACTTCTGCTGCATCCATGACCCAAAACCATGTAAGAAGGATGGATTCTACATCCTCCATCTCATGATTGAGTTCAACAAGGATCACCAAAAGCTTCGCATGACAAGCAGAAATGATGATCATATCCACAAGTGGCTAGAATCTCATGGAGAAGCGGATTATAAACTTAGAGACGACTTCTTTCGCATCCAAAGGGACATTGCGACAATCATCATGAAATAAGTCGTCGATGAGAAGGGGATGTTCCACCACGGCCCTATATCGCGAGCTGACGTCCGAACTCGCATAGGCATGCCACGTCCAGACCTCACGCCGTTCAAGAAGCTAGGGTCCATCCTCGATGATATGGAAGGGTGGAACTTCTAGTGATTTACGATGCCGATGATGATGATATGTGTCGGTTGAACTTGTATACTTTCTGTAGCGATGAAACTTTGTGATGTCCACGGTCCCTACCGAACTTGCGTAACACTACTTTTTTGTTTGGGTACGATGACCTGCATACCTCTAGTTAATTAGTTTGCGTACTGTATGTTGCATCTACTTGCTAATTAACCCTTTCTTTTTCGTGTTGCTCTAATATATTTTGTTGCATATGATTGTACATCCTCTTGATGAAGGTGCATCTATAACAGGTACCTAGTTTCTTGATGGCGACATGGCGGTGCTATGTCATGTACAAAGGGAAGGTTCCGGGGGTGTACAATGAGTGGCCTAAGTGTCAAGCACAAGTGAATGGGGTCTTGATAACCCACAAGTATAGGGGATCGCAATAGTTTTCGAGGGTAGAGTATTCAACCCAAATTTATTGATTCGACACAAGGGGAGCCAAAGAATATTCTCAAGTATTAGCAACTGAGTTGTCAATTTAGCCACACCTAGATAACTTAATATCTGCAGCAAAGTATTTAGTAGCAAAGTAGTATGATAGTAACGGTAGCAGTAGCAAAAGTAATTATAGCAGTTTTGTAGTGATTGTAATGGTAGCAACAGTAAAGTAACTAAGCAAGATCAATATGTGAAAAGCTCATAGGCATTGGATCGGTGATGGATAATTATGTCAGATGCGATCATTCATGCAATAGTTATAACATAGGGTGACACAGAACTAGCTCCAATTCATCAATGTAATGTAGGCATGTATTCCGAATATAGTCATACGTGCTAATGGAAAAGAACTTGCATGACATCTTTTGTCCTACCCTCCCGTGGCAGCGGGGTCCTAGCGGAAACAAAGGGATATTAAGGCCTCCTTTTAATAGAGTACCAGACCAAAGCATTAACACATAGTGAATACATGGACTCCTCAAACTACGGTCATCACCGGGAGTGGTCCCGATTATTGTCACTTCGGGGTTGCCGGATCATAACACATAGTAGGTGACTATAACTTGCAATATCGGATCAAGAACACAAATATATTGACGAAAACATAAAGGGTTCAGATATGAGTTCATGGCACTCGGTCCCTAGTGACAAGCATTAAGCATAGAAAGTCATAGCAACATCAATCTCAGAACATAGTGGATACTAGGGATCAAACCCTAACAAAGCTAACTCGATTACATGATAAATCTCATCCAAACCATCACCGTACAGCGAGCCTACGATGGTATTACTCACGCATGGTGGTGAGCATCATGAAATTAGTGATGGAGGAAGGTTGATGATGATGATGGCGACGGATTCCCATCTCCGCAGCCCCGAACGGACTCCAGATCAGCCCTCCTGAGAGAGTTTAGGGCTTGGTGGGGGCTCCATACTGTAAAACGCGATGAATCCTTCTCTCTGATTTTTTTCTCCCCGAACACGAATATATGGAGTTGGAGTTGAGTTCGGTGGAGCACCAGGGGGCCCACAAGGCAGGGGGCGCGCCCAGGGGGCAGGTGTGCCCCCCACCCTCGTGGACAGGGTGTGGCCCCCCTGGCCTTGATTCTTTCGCCAGTATTTTTTATATATTCCAAAATAAATCTCTGTTGATTTTCAGGTCATTCCAAGAACTTTTGTTTCTGCATAAAGATAACACCATGGCAATTCTGGTAAAAACAGCGTCAGTCCGGGTTAGTTCCATTCAAATCATGCAAGTTAGAGTCCAAAACAAGGGCAAAAGTGTTTGGAAAAGTAGATACGGCGGAGACGTATCAACTCCCCCAAGCTTAAACCTTTGCTTGTCCTCAAGCAATTCAGTTGATAAACTGAAAGTGATAAAGAAAAACTTTTACAAACTCTGTTTGCTCTTTTTGTTGTAAATATGTAAAGCCAGCATTCAAGTTTTCAACAAAGATTATGACTAACCATATTCACAATAACACTTAGGTCTCATGTTTACTCATCAATGGCATAATCAACTAGCGAGCAATAATAATAAATCTCGGATGACAACACCTTATCAAAACAATCATGATATGATATAACAAGATGGTATCTCGCTAGCCCTTTTTGAGACCGCAAAACATAATTGTAGAGCACCTTTAAAGATCAATGACTGACTAGACATTGTAATTCATGGTAAAAGAGATCCAGTCATAGTCATACCCAATATAAACTAATAGTAATACATGCAAATGACAGCGGTGCTCTACAGCTGGTGCTTTTTAATAAGAGGGTGATGACTCAACATAAAAATAAATAGATAAGCCCTTCGCAGAGGGAAGCAAGGATTTGTAGAGGTGCTAGAGCTCGGTTTTTGAAATAGGGATAAATAATATTTTGAGAGGTATACTTTCATTGTCAACATAACAACCAAGAGATGGTGATATCTTCCATGCTACACACATTATAAGCGGTTCCCAAGCAGAATGGTAAATTTTATACCCCCCTCCAGCAACAAGCATCAATCCATGGCTTGATCGAAATAACAAGTGCCTCCAACTAACAACAGTCCCAGGGGAGTTTTGTTTGCAATTATTTTGATTTGGTTTGCATAAAGCATGGACTGGGCATCCCGGTGACCAGCCATTTTCTCGTGAGTGAGGAGCGGAGTCCACTCCTCTTGAGAATAACCCGCCTAACATGGAAAATACAGACAACCCTAGTTGATACATGATCTATTTGAGCATACAAAACAGAATTTCATTTGAAGGTTTAGAGTTTGTCACATACAAATTTACTTGGAACGGCAGGTAGATACCGCATATAGGAAGGTATGGTGGACTCATATGGAATAACTTTGGGGTTTATGGAATTGGATGCACAAGCAGTATTCCCGCTTAGTACAAGTGAAGGCTAG
>NC_041382.1:394272139-394299095 GCF_002162155.2 Triticum dicoccoides
AATAGATAAGCCCTTCGCAGAGGGAAGCAAGGATTTGTAGAGGTGCTAGAGCTCGGTTTTTGAAATAGGGATAAATAATATTTTGAGAGGTATACTTTCATTGTCAACATAACAACCAAGAGATGGTGATATCTTCCATGCTACACACATTATAAGCGGTTCCCAAGCAGAATGGTAAATTTTATACCCCCTCCAGCAACAAGCATCAATCCATGGCTTGATCGAAATAACAAGTGCCTCCAACTAACAACAGTCCCAGGGGAGTTTTGTTTGCAATTATTTTGATTTGGTTTGCATAAAGCATGGACTGGGCATCCCGGTGACCAGCCATTTTCTCGTGAGTGAGGAGCGGAGTCCACTCCTCTTGAGAATAACCCGCCTAACATGGAAAATACAGACAACCCTAGTTGATACATGATCTATTTGAGCATACAAAACAGAATTTCATTTGAAGGTTTAGAGTTTGTCACATACAAATTTACTTGGAACGGCAGGTAGATACCGCATATAGGAAGGTATGGTGGACTCATATGGAATAACTTTGGGGTTTATGGAATTGGATGCACAAGCAGTATTCCCGCTTAGTACAAGTGAAGGCTAGTAAAAGACTGGGAAGCGACCAGCTAGAGAGCGATAATAGTCATGAACATGCGTTAAAATGAATAAACATTGAATGCAAGCATGAGTAGGATATAATCCACCATGAACATAAATATCATGGAGGCTATGTTGATTTTGTTTCAACTACATGCGGGAACATGTGCCAAGTCAAGCCACTCGAATCATTCAAAGGAGGATACCACCCTACTATACCACATCACAACCATTTTAATAGCATGTTGGCACACAAGGTAAACCATTATAAACTCCTAGCTAATTAAGCATGGCATAAGCAACTATAATCTCTAATTGTCATTGCAAACATGTTTATTCATAATAGGCTGAATCAGGAACGATGAACTAATCATATTTACAAAAACAAGAGAGGTCGAGTTCATACCAGCTTCTCTCATCTCAGTCATTTCATCATATTTCGTCATGATTGCCTTACACTTGCACGACCGAATGATGTGAATAATAATAATAGTCAACAAGCAAAAGAAAAGACAAGCCAAAGTCACATAAGAGCCACTTTAACATTTTCATTATGGTCTTCTCCTCTCAACCCCCCAAAGAAAAGAAAAGAAAAGAAATAAAGCTATTTACACGGGAAAGCTCCCAACAAGCAAAAGAAGAACAAGAAATCTTTTTGGGTTTTCTTTTCGATTATTACTACTACAACATGGAAAGTAAACTAGCTAAAAGCTACAACTAATTTTTTTGGTTTTTTTCTTAAGATTTTTCAAACACACAAGAAGAAAGCATAAAAAGGAAAATAAACTAGCATGGATAGTACAATGAAAAAGTATGAGCACCGACAACTAGCATGATTGTGTGAACATAAATGTAATGTCGGTGAGAAATACGTACTCCCCCAAGCTTAGGCTTTTGGCCTAAGTTGGTTTATGCCCATGACTGGCCTGACGGATATCCGAAGTTGTAACTGGGGTCGTACTGAGATGCAGCAGCCACTACACCGCGGGTAGCAGCTTGGAGGCGAGCTTCTCTCATCCTCCTATCGTACTCATTTGCCTCCTGCCTGGTTATGACATATCTCCCCTTTGCCTGAAAGTCAAAGAGAGTAGGAGCAGGGAGAACAATATTGACAGCGTGATGCCTGTCAAAGATTAGTCGGTAATGGAGAGGCGGTTCATTCCTCTCAACAAACTGATGGCGAACCATGGCATTAAAATCTAGATAAACAGGAGGCAATTCCATATCATAATCACGAATAGGTATCTCAAGATAATTAGCTAAACGAGTTGCATAAATTCCACCAAATAAATCTCCATTAATACTATTATTATGCATCCTACGCGCAACAATGGCTCCCAAGTTATATTGTTTATCTTCTAACACAGCACTCCTGAGAACACTGAGGTCAGGAACACACATGTGACATGCTTCATCCTTACCATTTATGCATCTACCTATGAAGAGAGCAAAATAATGCATAGCAGGAAAATGGATGCTCCCTGTAGTGGCTTGTGTTATGTCTCTAGATTCCCCCACTGTGATACTAGCAAGAAAATCTCTAAACTCAGATTTGCGAGGTTCACTAGGACTACCCCACTGCGGGAGTTTACAAGCAATGTTAAAATCCTCTAGGTCCACGGTATAGGATTTATCATAAAGATCAAACAGGACCGTGTGAGAATTGCGTGAAGATGAAAATCTAAATCTTCTCACAAAGGAATCAGTAAGGTAATAGAGTTGGAGGCACTTATCTGACATGAAGCCCTCCAAATCAGCGTTACGCACATATGCCTCAAATTCCTCTTTAATTCCTGCTTGGACCATGAAATCTTCTGACGGCCATTCACAAGGCCACACTTGAGCGTCCCTCGGTGATTCATCGTCCGACTCATGTATTGCGGGCATGGGTCCTTGCTTCCTTGAAGAACCACCTTGGTACATTTTCCTAAACATATTTCTTCCTCTGAAAAATTTATGAAATTTTTAGTAACTTAAAATAAAAGTGAAGCAAACTCAACAAAATTGGTAGCAACTACTCCCACAAGTGCCTAGAGACTATATCATGCATTAGAACTACTTGGAACCATATAAATTTGACATGCAAGCTCAAGAACAGGGTCACCTAGGCAGAAAAAATTGCAATAAATAAAGCACTAGAACAAAAACTAATTGGGCCATTGGAGGAGTCACATAGCAAAGAACAATCCCCCAAAGCAGTTTTGTGAGTGGAGCTTTGAGCAAGGAGATCGAAAATGGCAGCAAGATGAGCTAGAACTCGTGCTTGAGCTGGTTGGTGATTTTTTTGGAAGGAAGAAGGAGTGTGTGGTGGCTGGAATAAGTGGAGGGGAGCCACCATGGGACCACGAGGCAGGGGGCGCGCCTAGGGGGGATGGGCGCGCCCTGGACCCTCGTGACAAGGTGCCAGCTCCCCCTGATGTGTTCTTAGTGCTAGATATTCTCAAATATTCCAGAAAAAATCATATTTAAATTTCAGTGCATTTGGAGAACTTTTATTTTTTGAGTATTTTTTTATTGCACGGATAATTCAGAAAACTGACAGAATATACTATTTTTGCTTCATTTCAACTAACTAACAGAAAGTTAAAGGAGGGTACAGAGAGTTGTGCTTTCTAACTTCATCCATCTCATGCTCATTAAAAGGAATCCACTAACAAGGTTGATCAGGTCTTGTTAACAAACTCATTCCGAATTGCATGAAACCGGAGAATTTTTGAATAGCACTAAGTTACCTCAACAGGGATATGCACGTCCCTAATAATAAGAATATCATATCTCTTTTTGACAGTAGGAAGAGGAAATTCAAAACCTCCAAAAATAATCGATGGAATTTTTCCAATAGAGTTTATACTATGAACTTGAGGTTGTTTCCTTGGAAAGTGTAATGTATGCTCATTGCCATTAACATGAAAAGTGACATTGCCTTTGTTGCAATCAATAACAGCCCCTGCAGTATTCAAAAAGGGTCTTCCAAGAATAATAGACATGCCATTTGCAACCAAGAAAAACAAAGTCCGTTAAAAAAGTAACGTTTGCAACCACAACAGGCACATCCTCACAAATGCCGATAGGTATAGCAGTTGATTTATCGGCCATTTGCAAAGATATTTCAGTAGGTGTCAACTTATTCAAATCAAGTCTACGATATAAAGAGAGAGGCATAACACTAACACCGGCTCCAAGATCACATAAAGCAGTTTTAACATAGTTTCTTTTAATGGAGCATGGTATAGTGGGTACTCCTGGATCTCCAAGTTTCTTGGGTATTCCACCCTTAAAAGTATAATTAGCAAGCATGGTGGAAATCTCAGCTTCCAGTATCTTTCTTTTATTTGTAACAATATCTTTCATATACTTAGCATAAGGATTCATTTTGAACATATCAGTTAATTGCATACGCAAAAAGATAGGTCAAATCATTTCAGCAAAACGCTCAAAATCCTCATCATCCTTTTTCTTGGATGGTTTGGGAGGAAAAGGCATGGTTTTTTTTAACCCATGGCTCTCTTTCTTTATCGTCCTTCCTAGCAACAAAGTCTCTCTTATCATAACATTGATTCTTTGATTGTGGGTTATCAAGATCAACAGCAGGTTCAGTTTCTACATCATTATCATTGCTAGGTTGAGAATCAACATGAACATCATCATTAGCATTATCACTATGTTCATGTTCACTACCAGATTGTGTTTCAGCATCAGAAATAGAAATATCATTTGGATTCTCAGGGGTGTCAACAACAGGTTCACTAGAAGCATGCAAAGTCATATCATTTTTCTTTCTCTTCCTCTTGGAAGAACTAGGTGCATCAACATTATTTCTCTGAGAATCCTGATCAATTCTCCTAGGGTGGCCCTCAGGATACAAAGGTTCCTGAGTCACTTTACCTCCTCTAGTTCTAACAGCAAATCATTATTCTTACTGTTTAATTCATTGAGCAAATCATTCTGAGCTTTAAGTGCTTGTTCTACTTGAGTGGTAACCATAGAAGCATGTTTACTAATGAGTTTAAGTTCACCTTTAACTCTGGACATATAGTCACTCAAGTGTTCAATCATATAAGCATTGTGTTTTAATTCTCTACCAAAGTAAGCATTGAAGTTTTCTTGCTTAACCATAAAGTCATCAAAATCATCCAAACATTGGCAAGCAAGCTTAGTAGGAGGGATTTCAGCTTTATCATATCTATAGAGAGAATTTACCTTTACTACCTGTGTCGGGTTATCAAGAGCATGAATATCTTCAATAGAACTAAGACCATGTATTTCTTCAACAGGAGGTAAATTCTTAACATCTTCAGCTTTTATACCTTTTTCTTTCATAGATTTCTTTGCCTCTTGAATATCTTCAGGACTGAGAAATAGAACACCCCTTTTCTTCGGTGTTGGCTTAGGAGTTGGTTCAGGAAGTGTCCAATTGTTTTCATTTGTCAACATATTATTAAATAGAATTTCCGCTTCATCAACTGTTCTTTCAATAAAAACACAACCAGCACAACTATCAAGGTGGTCTCTGGAAGCATCGGTTAGTTCATTATAAAAGATATCAAGTATTTCATTTTTCTTAAGAGGAAGATCATGCAAAGCATTAAGAAATTGGAGAAGCCTCCCCCAAGCCTGTCGGAGACTCTCTTCTTCAATTTGCACAAAATTATATATTTCCCTTAAAGCAGCTTGTTTCTTATGAGCAGGGAAATATTTAGCAGAGAAGTAATAAATCATATCACGGGGACTACGCACGCAACCAGGATCTAGAGAATTAAACCATGTATTAGCATAAACCTTTAATGCGAACGGAAATAATTTAAGATATAATAGTAGCAAGTTTTCTCATCATTAGTGAATAGGGTGGCTATATCATTTAATTTAGTAAGATGTGCCACAACAGTTTCAGATTCGTAGCCGTAGAAAGGATCAAATTCAATCAAAGTAATTATCTCAGGGTCAACAGAGAAATCATAATCCTTATCAGTAATAAAGATAGGTGAAGTAGCAAAAGCAGGGTCATATTTCATTCTAGCATTCAGAGATTTTTCTTTCCGCTTAGCTAATAATTTCTTAAGATCACTTCTAACATTGCAAGCAAGAAAATCTCTTGCAGTTTCTTCATCCATAAAATAACCCTCAGGCACAACAGGTAATTCATATCTAGGGGGAGAATCTTCATCATCACTTTCATCAATATTATCAGTTTCAATGATTTCATTCTCTCTAGCCCTAGCAAGTTGTTCATCAAGGAATTCACCTAGTGGCACAGTATTATCAAGCATAGAAGTAGTTTCATCATAAGTATCATGCATAGCAGAAGTGGCATCATCAATAACATGCGACATATCAGAAATAATAGCATAAGCAGGTTTAGGTGTCGCAAGCTTACTCAAAACAGAAGGTGAATCAAGTGCATAGCTAGATGGCAGTCCCTTACCTCCCCTCGTAGTTGAGGGATAAATTTTGGTTTTCTCGTCTTTCAAGTTCCTCATAGTGATCAGCAGATATAAATCCCAAGTGACTCAAAGAATAGAGCTATGCTCCCCGGCAACGGCGCCAGAAAATAGTCTTGATAACCCACAAGTATAGGGGATCGCAACAGTTTTTGAGGGTAGTGTATTCAACCCAAATTTATTGATTCGACACAAGGGGAGCCAAAGAATATTCTCAAGTATTAGCAACTGAGTTGTCAATTCAGCCACACCTAGATAACTTAATATCTGCAGCAAAGTATTTAGTAGCAAAGTAGTATGATAGTAACGGTAGCAGTAGCAAAAGTAACGATAGAAGTTTTGTAGTGACTGTAACAGTAGCAACGGTAAACTAACTAAGCAAGATCAATATGTGAAAAGCTCGTAGGCATTGGATCGATGATGGATAATTATGTCGGATGCGGTCATTCATGCAACAATTATAACATAGGATGACACAGAACTAGCTCCAATTCATCAATGTAATGTAGGCATGTATTTCGAATATAGTCATACGTGCTTATGGAAAAGAACCTGCATGACATCTTTTGTCCTACCCTCCTGTGGCAGCGTGGTCCTAGCGGAAACTAAGGGATCTTAAGGCCTCCTTTTAATTGAGTACCGGAGCAAAGCATTAACACATAGTGAATACATGGACTCCTGAAACTAAGGTCATCACCGGGAGTGGTCCCAATTATTGTCACTTCGGGGTTGCCGGATCATAACACATAGTAGGTGATTATAACTTGCAATATCGGATCAAGAACACAAATATATTGATGAAAACATAAAGGGTTTAGATATGAGTTCATGGCACTTGGGCCCTAGTGACAAGCATTAAGCATAGCAAAGTCATAGCAACATCAATCTCAGAACATAGTGGATACTAGGGATCAAACCCTAACAAAGCTAACTCAATTACATGATAAATCTCATCCAACCCATCACCATCCAGCGAGCCTACGATGGAATTACTCACGCACGGCGGTGAGCATCATGAAATTGGTGATGGAGGAAGGTTGATGATGACGATGGCAATGGATTCCCCTCTCTGGAGCCCCGAACGGACTCCAGGTCAGCCCTCCCGAGAGAGTTTAGGGCTTGGCAGCGGCTCCGTATCGTAAAACGCGATGAATCCTTCTCTCTGATTTTTTCTCCCCGAACACGAATATATGGAGTTCGAGTTGAGGTCGGTGGAGCACCAGGGGGGCCACGAGGCAGGGGGCAAGAGCGCCCCCACCCTCATTGACAAGGTGTAGGCCCCCTGGCCTTGATTCTTTCGCGAGTATTTTTTATATATTCCAAAATAAATCTGCGTTCATTTTCAGGTCATTCCGAGAACTTCTATTTCTGCACAAACATAACACCATGGCAATTCTACTGAAAACAGCGTCAGTCCGGGTTTGTTCCGTTCAAATCATGCAAGTTAGAGTCCAAAACAAGGGCAACAGTGTTTGGAAAAGTAGATACGAGGAGACGTATCAGGTCTTGGGCGCCAGCCATAAAGGCTTCAAAAGCAGACAAGAAGGAGAAGCTAGTTACTTGAGGTTCACGCTAGTGCGAGAGAGGACTCGTAACCGCTGCCTCATGTACTGCATAGTTCCGCTCTCACTCATAGTGATAGCGCTTCTCACGTATACCATTGTTTAGATGGATGACGTTGTAGTTGCAAGTATTCGAGACTTGCATGTATCGCTATTTTCGAGATGATGACGAGATATCAGTTTGTGTTGGATGATGATTATGATGAGACTATTTGGATGTATATGCTATGATTACATTTGTGGTCTCGCAGCCATTTGTATGTGTATCATGATGACATTTGTATATGCTAAAGATTCTTTTGTAAAGCCTGTTCAAATACAAAACAAATATGTAGACAAAAAACTACTAAAATTAGCAGTAGCGAGTGGAGAAAAGTTAGCAGCGGCGCCACAGTAGTAGTAGTGCATCCAGGCAGAGCATGCTAGAGCTATTAGCAGTAGCGAGCTTCCACGAAGCATGCTGCTGCTACACTTGTATAGCAGTAGTGCGGGTGTGCATGCGCTACTGCTATGGGTTAGCTATAGCACCTTATTAGTAGCGCCGCTCCCCGCGCTACTGATATACCTAGAACCCGCGCTGCTGCTAGCCTTTTCCATAGTAGTGATCACTGCGGCAAGACTCCATAAGAGGTGGTGCAATTCTCATGAAATTCTTGACATAAAGATGGTAACACTCCAAGGTAGAACAGAGCAAAAGCTGGATTGGCATTTTGATCTGCGGGATACAACTGCTTTGACCCAATCCTGGATATGGATGAGGTACTGTAGTTTGTTTCTCCTAGTCATTCCGGAATAGAATGGCTTGACGAACCTCAAGAGTAAAAGGCAACGATGAACATGAATGTACATCTACTCCTGACTATCATTTGATAGACGAGGGTCGGATAACAACTAAAGAGGGACAACTCAAAGGAACATATATCTTTCTGAGTTGTGGATTCATAGATTAGTATGTCCAGCAAAGCTCAACATTTCTTCCGGATAGCCGATGCAGAAAGGTAGAACTGGCAGATTCACAATGTAGAATGGAGAACTCATTAAGAGCACTCTGGTTGTGATCTTTTGGTTCAGAAGAACTCCTGCCATACGCAGTTCATGGTAATTGGAAGAAGGAAATACCACGGACCTCGAGGACTATTGCAAAGGTTACTAATATCCTAAAGGAACTAGCAAACAGTATCAACAGGAGGTAAGTGGAGTGAATCTTGGGTTCAGGAACCCAGGAATGGAATACCTACTACCTAAATGGCATCATGAGATGCTTTTGAGAATGATGGCCAGAATCATCACACTGGGGATACAAAGCATTGCTAGATTACTGAGTGGTTCTCTAAGATGCCTAGGGTCATAATACTAGCTCCAACATATACGCCAAGGTAACGGAGTACCTCAACTCGATGATTAGTGTGGTTAAACTGGCCCAAAGAAACATCGGGACGGAAAGAAGGGATTTCCATATGCATCAGGCTATTTAGAAATCTGGGATGACTCGGACAGCATAACGGCTGTAAATGCTCAAAAAGATTGAGACATCGTGCAAAAATGGTGACATAACCACTTAACATCGCAATATCAAGGTTCCGAGATCAACTATCAACACACAAAAGTAGTAGGAACTGAACAGAGGCTTGAATCCATCAATCCTACAAGTCTACAGATTAGTAACACGTGATCCTGATAGAAAGAAGAGAAATCCTAGTTCCTCAACCCCGTAGGAAAGATGAGGGTGACTCAGATCAGAAGGGCATAAGTTAAAGGAGTAAAAAGAGCCTTACGTTCCCTTTCACAAAAAATTCCCATACATAACTAAAGAATTTCTAGACTCAACTTTGACCAGTTTGGCTTGGTAATCCTACAGGCAGTCAGGCTTTGATACCAAAGCTGTCAGGACCCCAATTCTAAGTCACACCGATCTAGCATGTAACACATCATATCACTTTGTGGCCTCACGCAAGGTATTCCCACGAGGGCCACCTTACCTGGCTCGGGATTGTTTGCGCCTTTTGGCTCACTGATGTCTACTATAGAACCTTCTTCTTGTAGACGTTGTTGGGCCTGCAAGTGCACAGGTTTGTAAGACAGTAGAAATTAACCTCAAGTGGCTGACCTAAGGTTTATCAATCCGTGGGAGGCGTAGGATGAAGATGGTCTCTCTCAAACAACCTGCAACCAAATAACAAAGAGTCTCTTGTGTCCCCAACACACCCAATACAATGGTAAATTGTATAGGTGCACTAGTTCGGTGAAGAGATGGTGATACAAGTGCAAAATAGATAGTAGATAAAGGTTTTTGTGATCTGAAATTATAAAAACAGCTAGGTAACTGATGATAAAAGTGAGCGTAAACGGTATTGCAATGATAGGAAACTAAGCCTAGGGTTCATAATTTCACTAGTGCAAGTTCTCTCAACAATAATAACATAGATAGATCATATAACAAGCCCTCAACATGCAACAAAGAGTCACTCCAAAGCCACTAATAGCGGAGAACAAACATAGAGATTATGGTAGGGTACGAAACCACCTCAAAGTTATTCTTTCGGATCAATCTATAAAAGAGTTCGTACTAGAATAACACCTTAAGACACAAATCAACCAGAACCCTAATGTCACCTAGATACTCCATTGTCACCTCAAGTATCCGTGGGCATGATTATACAATATGCATCACACAATCTCAGATTCATCCAACCAACACAAAGTACTCCAAAGAGTGCCCCAAAGTTTCTACCGGAGAGTCAAGAACGTGTGCCAACCCCTATGCATAGGTTCATGGGCGGAACCCGCAAGTTGGTCACCAAAACATACATCAAGTGGCACGTGATATCCCATTGTCACCACAGATAAACACGGCAAGACATACATCAAGTGTTCTCAAAGTAAAGACTCAATCCGATAAGATAACTTCAAGCGGGAAACTCAATTCATCACAAGAGAGTAGAGGGGAGAAACATCATAAGATCCAACTACAATAGCAAAGATTGGGATACATCAAGATCATGCCATAGAGAGAACACGAGAGAGAGAGATCAAACACATAGCTACTGGTACATACCCTCAGCCCCGAGGGTGAACTACTCCCTCCTTGTCATGGAGAGTGCCGGGATGATGAAGATGGTCACCGGTGATGGATTCCCCCTCTGGCAGGGTGCCGGAACGGACTCCCGAGAGGTTTTTGGTGGCTACAGAGGCTTGCGGCGGCGGAACTCCCGATCTATCTTGATTTTTGATGGTTTTAGTGTACGTAGGTATATATAGGAGAAAGAAGTCGGTCGGGAGGTGCTCGAGGGGTCCACGAGACAGGGGGCTGCGCCCTGTAGGGGGGGGGCGCCCCTATATCCTGGGCTCCTCGAGGGTCTTCTGACTTGATCTCCAAGCCTCCAGGATGATATTCTTCCAAAAAATCACGATGCCGAAGGTTTCATTCCGTTTGGACTCCGTTTGATATTCCTTTTTTTTCGAAATACTGAAACAGGCAATAAAACAGCAATATGGGCTGGGCCTCCGGTTAGTAGGTTAGTCCCAAAAATGATATAAATGTGTAAAATAAAGCCCATAAACATCCAAAAGGGGTAATATAATAGCATGGAACGATCAAAAATTATAGATACGTTGGAGACGTATCAAGCATCCCCAAGCTTAATTCCTGCTCGTCCTCGAGTAGGTAAATGATAAAAAGAGAATTTTTTGATGTGGAATGCTACCTAGCATAATTTATAATGTAATTTTATTTATTGTGGCATGAATGTTCAGATCCAAATGAATACAAAATAAAAGTTCATCTTGACATAAGAAATAGTAATACTTCAAGCATACTAATCAAAGTAATCATGTCTTCTCAAAATATCATGGCTAAAGAAAGTTATCCCTACAAAATCATATAGTCTGGCTGTTGCTCTATCTTCATCACACAACGTATTTAATCATGCACAACCCCGATGACAAGCCAATCAATTGTTTTATACTTTAATAATCTCAAACTTTTCCAACTTTTACACAATACATGAGCGTGAGCCATGGACATAGCACTATACGTGGAATAGAATGGTTGTTGTGGAGAAGACAAAAAGGAGAAGATAGTCTCACATCAACTAGGCGTATCAACGGGCTATGGAGATGCCCATTAATAGATATCAATGTGAGTGAGTAGAGATTGCCATGCAATGGATGCACCAGAGCTATAAATATATGAAAGCTCAACAAAAGAAACTAAGTGGGGTGCATCCAACTTGCTTGCTCACGAAGACCTAGGGCACTTTTGAGGAAGCCCATCATTGGAATATACAAGCCAAGTTCTATAATGAAAAATTCCCACTAGTATATGAAAGTGACAACATATGAGACTCTCTAACATGAAGATCATGGTGCTACTTTGAAGCACAAGTGTGGAAAAAGAGATAGTAGCATTGTCCCTTCTCTCTTTTTCTCTCATTTTTTTCTTCTTCTTTTTTCTTTTTTTTCTTTTGCCTTCTCTTTTTTCTTTTTCTTTTTGGCCTTTCTCCCCTTTTTTTCTTTTCTTTTGTTTCTTTTTGTAAAGTCCAAAGTCTCATCCCGACTTGTGGGGGAATCATAGTCTTCATCATCCTTTCCTCACTAGGACAATGCTCTAATAATGAAGATCATCACACTTTTATGGATTTACAACTCAAAGCTAGAACAAGATATGACTCTATATGAATGCCTCCGGCAGTGTACCGGGATATGCAATGAATCAAGAGCGATATGTATGAAAATTATGAAGGTGGCCTTGCCACAAATACGATGTCAACTACATGATCATGCAAAGAGCAATATGACAAAAGTAATGCGTGTCATTTGAACGGAACGGTGGAAAGTTGCATCGCAATATATCTCGGAATGGCTATGGAAATGCCATAATAGGTAGGTATGGTGGCTGTTTTGAGGAAGATAATGGTGGGTGTATGGTACCGGCGAAAGTTGCGCGGCACAAGAGAGGCTAGCAATGGTGGAAAGGTGAAAGGGTGCGTATAATCCATGGACTCAACATTAGTCAAAAGAACTCATGTACTTGTTGCAAAAAATTAGAAGTCATCAAAAACCAAAGCACTACGCGCATGCTCCTAGGGGGATAGATTGGTAGGAAAAGACCATCGCTCGTCCCCGACCGCCACTCAAAAGACAATCAATAAATAAAATTGTGCTCCAACTTCATCACAAAGCGGTTCACCATACGTGCATGCTACGGGAATCACAAACTTCAACACAATCATTCTTTAAATTCATAATCACCCAACTAGCATGACTTTAATATCACTACCTCCATATCTCAAAACAATTATCAAGCATCAAGTTGATCATAGCATCCAATTCACTTTCTATGATAGTTTTTATTATACCCAACTTGGATGCTCATCATTTGTAACGCCCACGATGCGGCTATATCTCCCACGTGTCGAAGCATGACTTAGAGGCATAACCGCATGGTGGTTTTGTCGCAAGAAGGGTCATCTTCACACAATCCCATGTAATGAACAAGAATGGGATAAAGAGAGTTGGTTTACAATCACCACTTCACACAATACATAATTAATCCATACATCATTCAAGATACACTCATAGACCGGCTACGGTCAAATTCAAATGAAAAGAAGATAACCCCAAATGCTAGATCCCCGATCGTCCCAACTGGGCTCCTCTACTGATCATCAGGAAACGAAACATAGTAACGACCTAGGTCCTCGTCAAACTCCCACTTGAGCTCGATTGTGCCACTTGCGCTGGTATCCTCGGCACCTGCATCTGTTTTGGTAGAATCTGTGAGTCACGGGGACTCAGCAATCTCACACCCGCGAGACCAAGACTATTTAAGCTTGTAGGTAGGAAAAGGGGTAATATGGTGGAGCTGCAGCAAGCGCTAAGCATATATGGTGGCTAACATACGCAAGTGAGAGCGAGAAGAGGAGCAACGCATAGGTCGAGAAGCTAGAAGTGACCAAGAAGTGATCCTGAAACTACTTACGTACATACATAACCCAAACCGTGTTCAAATCCCGGACTCCGCCGAGAAGAGACCATCACGGCTACACACACGGTTGATGCATTTTAATGAAGTCAAGTGTCAAGTTCTCTACAACCGGACATTAACAAATTCCCATCTGCCTCATAACCGCGGGCATGGCTTTCGAAAGATAATACCCTGCAGGGGTGTCCCAACTTAGCCCATCACAAGCTCTCACGGTCAACGAAGGATATAACTTCTCCCGGGAAGACCCGATCAGTCTCGGAATCCCGGTTTGCAAGTCATTTCGACAATGGTAAAACAAGACCAGCAAAGCCTCCCGAATGTGCCGACAAATCCCGATAGGAGCTGCACATATCTCGTTCTCAGGGCACACCGGATGGGCAAGACGTCGGGTTGGCATAGACCCTGGTTGCCCAGGGGGCGCCGGACATCGCCCAGGTTGGACCAGCACCCGAAGGAGCATTGGCCCCGGGGGGGGGGGGAAAATAAAGATGACCCTCGGGCTCACGAAAACCCAAGGGAAAAAGGCTTAGGTGGCAAATGGTAAAACCAAGGTTGGGCCTTGCTGGAGGAGTTTTATTCAAAGCGAACTGTCAAGGACGTCCCATAAATCACCCAACCGCGTAAGGAATGCAAAATCAAGGAACATAACACCGGTATGACGGAAAGTAGGGCAGCAAGAGTGGAACAAGACACCAGACATAAGGCCGAGCCTTCCACCCTTTACCAAGTATATAGGTGCATTAATTAAACAAGAGATATTGTGATATCCCAAAATATCCATGTTCCAACAAGGAACAAACTTCATCTTCACCTGCATCTAGCAACGCTATAAGAGGGGCTGAGCAAAAGCGGAGACATAGCCAAACAACAGTTTGCTAGGAAAGGGATGGTTAGAGGCTTGACATGGCAATATGGGAGGCATGATAAACAAGTGGTAGGTAGAGCTAACATAGCGATAGAGCGGGCAACTAGCAAAGCAAAGATAGAAGTGATATCGAGGGTATGGTCATCTTGCCTGCAAAGTTCTCAGAGTTGTCAAAAGCTTGATCCTCGTTAGCGTACTCAACAGGTTCCTCGTTCACGTACTCGTCTCCTGGCTCTACCCAAAGTAAGAACACAAGCAATGGAACCACAATAAATCACGGTGCAAGGCACAAGCAACATGATGCAATACATGGCATGATATGCGAGATGTGATATGCATTGGGTATACGTGCTCCAGAAGGAAAATGATGAACAAGGCATCAACTTGGCAAACCAAGTATGCCGCTGGAAAGATGAGATGATTTTGGTTGAAATCTATATAAAGATCACTAGAATCGGATGCATGGTTTGCAAATGGCAAGCAAAACAAGAATGACACAATTCTGCGATTAACAGCATGATAGCACTTAGAATACATCAAGAAACTATGCTACAGCACCCCAACATATCAACAAAGCACATGGCAGTGATCTAAAAGAGATGCTTGACAAAATATGTACACTGAGCTACGGCTAATTCACACATTAACAGGTTCAAACAAGCATGACAAAAGTGCAAAAGATATCAACTTCACAGAATTAGTGAAAATTACTGAACATGGCAGAATCAACATCAGGAAGCAATGTTTAGAGCAAGCAAACATCATGCTATAGGAACATATCATAGAAACTTAAGGCATGGCATGATAGTCCTAAATGCATAGAACAAAAGTCCTTTACTGACCATGAGCCAAAAAGGATCAGAAGGTATGATGGCACCCATGCAAACATAGCAAGATTTATAAACAGATTCAGACAGTGAAATTTCAGGACATGGCAAAAACAAATTCATGTTGGCATGTTAACAAGCTTGATTAACTCCATACATAGCATATCATGGCATGAAATAAATCTAGCATGGAGTAGGCATGAAAATGAAGCTAACCCTGTGCCAAACAACCTCATAGCATCTTTGGAATAAATCACACAAAAATGCCAAAACAGCACCATGATGTAAAATGGCATGTATGCAAACTTGCTTAAATGCAGAAAATAATGCCACCACTGGATTGGTGGGATTTTTCTACCCCAAAAAACATATATAATATGTCTACGTTGTAGTAGAAAAATCCCCACATTTATGCAAAAACAAATACAACCTATAATGGAAACCTCAGCATATGCAAAATCTGGCATGTTCTGAATTTGGAATAAAACAGAAAACGTGAGAGAAAGCTAGATGCACCCAGGCTGTACCCAGCCGTTAGACTGATTGGTAGGGCCGTGGGCCACGTGGCTGGGTGTGTGTATGACCGGTGGGGCCAAGGCGTCAGTGTTACAATGAAAAATAAAATCAACAGAAAACTATGGAGAGCCTGGGATTCGAACCCAGGTCTCTTGGTTGCAAGCGTGGGTGTGCTACCAGTTGGGCTAGGACGGGGCTGCTGGTTTGGTAGGGGCTTGGCTCCTGGTGAAGGAACTTGAGGCTGATACGGGCCCCTTCTCATCTGCAACAGAGAAGACGCCGACGGTGCCTGCGAGCAACGACGACGACCACCGGAGCCAAGGGACACCGGCGGGGGTGCGGGATAGGCTAGAGTGGTACGCGCATGTGGTGCTGGAAGGGAACGTGCGTGCATGTGAAGCAATTGCGGGAGTTGGCATGCGGGGTACTCGAGCTCGAGCATCTGCTCGACTCGGGCTACGACAAGCATGGCGGGCAGGGGGAAGCAGCAGGGCGTGACACGGGCAGGCTGTGAGAGAGTGCGCGCATGGGTGCAACAAGGCATGGAGGAGCTCGTCTAGGAGGATCCAGAGCAGGAGGTGCAGCGAGATGTCTCTAAACTACCAAACTGAAGAAAACTTCAGAACTCGCCTCGGTGCGCCGAGAACACGACGACGGCGAGATCTTGGCCGCTCCTACGGAGACCGATCAACGAAACGAAAAGAGCAGGGGGGAGGATGGGTATACCTAGTATACCTATGACAAGGAGGTGAGGCCGGTGGCGCAGCAGATCGACAGCGGGGAGGCGAAGATTTCTAGTGGACTTGCTGTCCAAGAAGGAGACGACGTAGAGGACGAAGAGGACGTCGGGGAAGGCGTCCTCGGGCTCGGATCGGCGTCAGAATGGACTCGGGGAGGCGCTGCGGTGCTCGGGGTCGATGGAGGGGAGGCCAGTGACGCACCTACGCTGGCGAAGAGCTCTTGCTCGGGCCGGTCATGGTGGCTGTAGGGAGGAAAACGGAGCGGGGAAGCACGGCGTGGGTGCCTCTTACCCGTGGCGGCGGCGCGGAGGGGAAAGAAGGGAGGAGGACGAACCCTAGGCTTGCCTTGGGATTGGCCCTTTGTAGGGGGGAAGCGAGGGACGTGGTAGCCACGGTGGCCATGTGTGCCCCTGTCCTATGCTTTTACTGTGAGAGGAACGAGCGAGGGAGGAGGAAGAGGAACAGGGATTCGAGTCACTGCAGGTGGGGCCGGCGCGGGCTCCAGCGTGGAAAGGAGGAGGAGCGAGCGAGCACTGCTGGCTCGCTGGGGTAGCTGGGCCGGCCTGGAGTGAGGAGGACCAGCCGTGTTGTGATGCTGCTGGGCTGCCCACTGCTGCTTTCTTTTCTTCAAATGGAAAAATAAACAAGAAAAGCGCAGAGAGCTAATAGAGGTGTTGGCGATATATAAAAAATATGTCTGGGGTACTGGAATTATGGACTATTTGAATAAATTGGTTTTGGCATTTTTTAGAGGTAGAAAAATAAAACAAGTTTGAATATAATTCAAACTTGTGTCATTTTTGAACCTGACCAAAACAACTTCAAATAAGGTGATATTTGGCAGAGAGGTTTAGGACATGGAGCAAGATTTATAGGGAGAATATGAACATTTATGAAGGAGGGCAAGATGGCACTTGCAACAAGAAAGAAAAGAGAAGGAGAGATGGTGATGCATGGAGGTGGTCATCTATGGATCACACATGGGTCAAGCAACAATACAACATGCATGAATCACACAATGCACATGAAGAGGATGATGAAATGCAACATAACAAGAAGCATAAATGCAACACTAAGATGAGGCCATGATGGAACATAAGATGGCAAGTGCATAATGAAGATGACAAGTAAAGACAAGACAATGCAATAAGTGAAAAAAAAAACCACAAACAAAACGAAAGAGGCCAAAAGGATTTAACCCAAAAGGAATTGGATGAAGAACAAGGTTGGATACATTGTCAAATATGGAAGTTTACATCTGGGGTGTTACATCATTCTAGGACCAACTTTAAAACCATAGAAAATACCATGCTGTCCTAAAAGACTCTCAAAATAATATAAGTGAAGCATGAGAGACTATCAATTTCTTCAAAATTAAGACACCACCGTGATCTAAAAGATATAAGTGAAGCAGTAGAGCAAAAGACAAACTACTCCGAAAGATATAAGTGAAGATCAATGAGTAGTCGAATAATTGTCCAACTATGTGAAGACTCTCTAACATTAAGGAATTTCAGATCTTGGTATTGTATTCAAACAGCAAGAAAAACAAAATAAAATGACATTGCAAGGATAGCACAATTCATGTGAAGAAGCAAAAACTTAGGCTCAACCGATACTAACCGATAATTGTTGAAGAAGAAAGGTGGGATGCCTACCGGGGCATCCCCAAGCTTAGATGCTTGAGACTTCTTGAAATATTATCTTGGGGTGCCTTGGGCATCCCCAAGATTGAACTTTTGTGTCTCCTTAATTCCTCTCATATCATGGTTTCTCTTTTTATCAAAAGCTTCATCCACAACAAACTCAACAAGAACTCGTGAGATAGGTTAGTATAAATCAATGCAAAACCTTACCGTTTTGTACTGTAACAAATCACTAAAATTATTATTAAACATTGCATACTAAATGTCTCTGCATATTTAATACTCCTATCCTCAAATAGAATCATTAAACAAGCAAACATATGCAAACATTGCAACCATAACAGCAATCTGCCAAAACAGTATAGTCTGTAAAGAATGCAAGATTCATCATACCTCCCTAACTCCAACAATTATTAAATAAAATTACCACTGTAGTAAATTTATCAGAGCTCATCATGCAAAAGGTTTCAACATTATACCATTCTCTGACTTTTCTAGGGAATTTTTGCAACAGCGGTAAACTTTCTGTTTTCAAACAGCAACACGTATACTAGCATGGTAAAGGCTATCCTTGACATTTTTATTGAAAGTAAAGATGAAAAACATTATTCTAAATAACATCAAGCAAATACTAAAAAAATAAAATGATGCTCCAAGCAAAACACATATCATGTGGCGAATAAAAATATAGCTCCAAGTAAAGTTACCGATGAATGAAGACGAAAGAGGGGATGCCATCCGGGGCATCCCCAAGCTTGGGCTCTTGGTTGTCCTTGAATATTACCTTGGGGTGCCTTGGTCATACCAAAGCTTAGGATATTGCCACTCCTTATGCCATAGTCCATCGAATCCTTACCCAAAACTTGAAAACTTCACAACACAAAACTCAACAGAAAACTCGTATGCTCCGTTAGTATAAGAAAATAAAACCACCATTTAGGTACTGTAATAAACTCATTCTAAATTAATATTGGTGTAATATCTACTGTACTCCAACTTATCTATGGTTCATACCTTCCGATACTACTCATAGATTCATAAAACAAGCAAACAACACATAGAAAACAGAATCTGTCAAAAATAGAACAGTCTGTAGTAATCTGTATCAAACGTATACTTATGGAACTCCAAAAATCCTACCAAATTAGGAAGTCCTAAGCAATTTGTGTACCAATCCATAGAAAAACGAATCAGATCAAGATCACGTTTTTGTGAATTAACAAAACTAATTTACTGGATGCAAAAGTTTCTGATTTTCAGCAGGATCAACACAACTATCACCGTAAGCTATCCTAAAGGTCTTACTTGGCACTTTATTGAAACAAAAGCTATAAAACATGATTAATACAGTAGCATAATCATGTGGACACACAAAACATTAAGGATAAATATTGGGTTATCTCCCAACAAGCACTTTTCTTTAATGCCTTTCTAGCTAGGCATGATGATGTCAATGATGCTCACATAAAAGATAAGAACTGAAA
Source organism: Triticum dicoccoides (assembly GCF_002162155.2). Classification (NCBI taxonomy): domain Eukaryota; kingdom Viridiplantae; phylum Streptophyta; class Magnoliopsida; order Poales; family Poaceae; genus Triticum; species Triticum dicoccoides. The sequence continues at coordinate 394,291,798 of NC_041382.1, forward strand.
CATAACGGGAGCATCATGAAGCATATGACTAGCACATTTAAGCCTAACTCACTTCCTATGCATAGGAATTTTGTGAGCAAACAACTTATGGGAACAATAATCAACAAGCATAGGAAGGTAAAACAAGCATAGCTTCAAGATTTTGAGCACATAGGGAGGAAACTCGATATTATTGCAATTCCTACAAGCATATGTTCCTCCCTCATAACAATTTTCAGTAGCATCATGAATGAATTCAACAATATAACCAGCACCTAAAGCATTCTTTTCATGATCTACAAGCATAGAAAATTTACTACTCTCCACATAAGCAAAATTCTTCTCATTCGGAATAGTGAAGTATCATAAAAGACTTGAACACTAAAAATTGTTTCCACATTAAAAGAGTAATGTTCAGAAAAAGGGTAATCATAATCATGACAAGATTTGTAAATATAATCATCACTACTTTTTATAGCATAAGTTTCATCACAATAATCATCATAAGTAGCAACTTCGTTCTCATCATAATCGATTGAAACCTCTCCCAAGATAGTGGAATCACTAAATAAAGTTGACACTCTTCCAAATCCACTTTCGTATTCATCACAATAAAATTCAACATCCTCCAAAATAGTGGGATCACTACTTCCTAAAGTTGACACTCTTCCGAACCCACTTTCATCAATATAATCATCATAGGTAGGAGGCATGCTATCATCATAACAACTTTGCATATCAAAACTTGGGATGCTAAAAATATCATCTTCATTAAACGTAGCATCCCAAAGCTTGTGACAAACATTAATTTCAGCAAATATATTCTCAAATATTTCATCCTCATCAAACATAGCTTCCCCAAGCTTGGGCCCTTTCATATCATAAGCATAATCATTCTCATCATTAAAAATATTGATAGCACCAATAGTATAGCAATTATCATCATCACAATGAGTAGTAGGAACAACATCATTTGGGAGGGATACTTTTCTACCTTTGTTGCTCCTTCTTTTCTTTTTATTTTCACATTATGTGTGGGTTCAACCTTCCTCTTTGAGCTCCTTATTGACGAGATTGGTTGAATAGAAAGCTCCTCCTCGTTACCTGATTCATCATAAGAAATAATAGGAGAAGATTGGGAAGTCTCTTCCCTTTCATTAGTATTCTCTTCATCTTCTATTTGCTTCCTTTTCTTTGGGTAATTGGCAATATAAGGATTTTCATGCAATTCTCCACACAAAACATATAAATCTTTTCTAGATCAATATCAAGAAAATGCATCAGATTAAATTCTGGAATAGGCTTAGTTAAACATTTCAACTCTTCACAACCCAAAAGCTATCTAAGTTCATTGTAATGAGAAAGGGAGATCAAATCATCACAATTTTTGGACACGATCCGATCATGAAACAATTTGCATTGGAGATGTAAATGATCTTGTTTATTGCAAAATTCACAACGGGAAAGATATCTTAAATTCTTCACACTCTTATCTAGCCTTTCTTGCAACTTCTTAGTTTCTAAATACTTATGCCTCTTGCAATATATATCTTCTCTATTTGGTATGTTCATGCAAACATGCACTCCGCAAAAGTTGACATGCTCATAAGATATATTTTCATCATGACTAGAGCAATCATCATTAGTACTAAGGGTATTCAAGGAGTTTATACTAACAACATTGCAATCATGCTCATCATTCAAAGATTCAGTATCAAGCATTTTAATGCACTCTTCTTCTAGCACTTGAGCACAATTTTCCTTTCCATCAAACTCACGAAAGATATTAAAAAGGCGAAGCGTATGAGACAAACTCGATTCCTTTTTTGTAGTTTTCTTTTATAAATTAAACTAGTGATAAAACAAGAAACAAAAAGATTCGATTGCAAGATCTAAAGATATACCTTCAAGCACTCACCTCCCCGGCAACGGCGCCAGAAAAGAGCTTAGTTGATGGGGTGTGACTGAGTGCCGCTTAACTAGCCTCCCCGGCAACGGCACCAGAAAAGAGCTTGATGTCTACTACACAACCTTCTTCTTGTAGACGTTGTTGGGCCTGCAAGTGCACATGTTTGTAGGATAGTAGCAAATTTCCATCAAGTGGATGACCTAAGGTTTATCAATCCGTGGGAGGCATAGGATGAAGATGGTCTCTCTCAAACAACCCTGCAACCAAATAACAAAGAGTCTCTTGTGTCCCCAACACACCCAATACAATGGTAAATTGTATAGGTGCACTAGTTCGGCGAAGAGATGGTGATACAAATGCAAAATAGATAGTAGATAAAGGTTTTTGTGATCTGAAATTATAAAAACAGCAAGGTAACTAATGATAAAAGTGAGCGTAAACGGTATTGCAATGATAGGAAACTAGGCCTAGGGTTCATAATTTCACTAGTGCAAGTTCTCTCGACAATAATAACATAGATAGATCATATAACAAGCCCTCAACATGCAACAAAGAGTCACTCCAAAGCCACTAATAGCGGAGAACAAACGTAGAGATTATGGTAGGGTACGAAACCACCTCAAAGTTATTCTTTCGGATCAATCTATAAAAGAGTTCGTACTAGAATAACACCTTAAGACACAAATCAACCAAAACCCTAATGTCACCTAGATACTCCATTTTCACCTCAAGTATCCGTGGGCATGATTATACGATATGCATCACACAATCTCAGATTCATCCAACCAACACAAAGTACTTCAAAGAGTGCCCCAAAGTTTCTACCGGAGAGTCAAGAACGTGTGCCAACCCCTATGCATAGGTTCATGGGCGGAACCCGCAAGTTGGTCACCAAAACATACATCAAGTGGCACGTGATATCCCGTTGTCACCACAGATAAACACGGCAAGACATACATCAAGTGTTCTCAAAGTAAAGACTCAATCCGATAAGATAACTTCAAGAGGGAAACTCAATTCATCACAAGAGAGTAGAAGGGGAGAAACATCATAAGATCCAACTACAATAGAAAAGCTCGGGATACATCAAGATCGTGCCATAGAGAGAACATGAGAGAGAGAGAGATCAAACACATAGCTACTGGTACATACCCTCAGCCCCGAGGGTGAACTACTCCCTCCTCATCATCGAGAGCGCCGGGATGATGAAGATGGCCACCGGTGATGGATTCCCCCTCTAGCAGGGTGCCGGAACAGACTCCCGAGAGGTTTTTGGTGGCTACAGAGGCTTGCGGCGGCGAAACTCCCGATCTATCTTTATTTTTGATGGTTTTAGGGTACGTAGGTATATATAGGCGAAAGAAGTCGGTCGGGAGGTGCTCGAGGGGTCCACGAGACAGGGGGCCGTGCCCTGTAGGGGGGCGCCCCCTATCTCCTGGGCTCCTCGTGGGCTTCTGACTTGATCTCCAAGCCTCCAGGATGATATTCTTCCAAAAAATCACGATGCCGAAGGTTTCATTCCGTTTGGACTCCGTTTGATATTCCTTTTTTCGAAATACTGAAACAGGCAATAAAACAACAATATGGGCTGGGCCTCCGGTTAGTAGGTTAGTTCCAAAAATGATATAAATGTGTAAAATAAAGCCCATAAACATCCAAAAGGGGTAATATAATAGCATGGAACAATCAAAAATTATAGATACGTTGGAGACGTATCACTCACGTATATGATAGTGTCGCTAGCATCCATAGGACAGAGAACCCAGGTGTCACGCCCAATATGCAACCCTATCCAAAAGGAACTCGAAGGTCCCACCAAGGATAGACCCGCATATTGAAACGCTTTTGCAAGGTGGATATCATTACATCAACATTACATAAATAGATGGGGATACATACAAGAGGCATACAATGCCACACAAATACAACATCATCTTACATAAGAGCACCATCCGACTAGGGATGAAAGACAAACAGAAACTCAAACAACATCCACCCTGCTAGCCCAGGCTGCCGACCTGGAACCTATCCCCTGATCGAAGAAGAAGCAGAAGAGGATCTCCAAACAAGAAAACATCGCGCTCGCGTCAAGATCATCGCATAACTTGTACCTGCAACTGTTGTTGTAGTAATCTGTGAGCCACGAGGACTCAGCAATCCCATTACCATGGGTATCAAGACTAGCAAAGCTTAATGGGAAAGGAAGGGGTAAAGTGGTGAGGTTGCAGCAGCGACTAAGCATATATTGTGGCTAACATACGCAAATGAGAGCGAGAAGAGGAGCAAAGGAACGGTCGTCAACTAGTAATGATCAAGAGGTGATCCTAAACTCCTACTTGCGTCAAACATAACCCAGAAACCGTGTTCACTTCCCGGACTCCGCCGAGAAGAGACCTTCACGGCTACACTTGCGGTTGATGCATTTTAATTCAGATCTGGTGTCAAGTTATCTACAACCGGACATTAACAAATTGCCATCTGGCTTTCGAAAGATAATACACTGCAGGGGTGTCCCAACTTAGCCCATGATAAGCTCTCGCGATCAACGAAGGATATTCCTTCTCCCAGGAAGACCCGATCAGTCTCGGAATCCCGGTTTACAAGACATTTCGACAATGGTTAAACAAGACCAGCAAGACCGCCCGATGCGCCGACAATCCCGATAGGAGCTGCACATATCTCGTTCTCAGGGCAACACCGGATAAGCTAAGCGTACAGGTACCGACGTAACCCAAGTTGCCAAGGGATGGTCCCGCACGGTGCTCTAGTTTGGACCAACACTTAGACAAGCATTGGCCCGGGGGGCTATAATAAAGATGACACTCGAGAGAGCGACTCCCAAGGGAAAAGTAGGTGGTGGTGAGGCAAATGACCAAGGTTGGGCCTTGCTGGAGGAGTTTTATTGAAAGCGAACTGTCGAGGAGGACCCATAAATCACCCGACCGCGTAAGGAACGCAAAATCCGGGAACATAACACCGGTATGACAGAAACTAGGGCGGCAAGAGTGGAACAAAACACCAGGCTTAAGGCCTAGCCTTCCACCCTTTACCAAATATATAGATGCATTAATAACATAAGAGATATTGTGATATCCCAACATAACCCTGTCCACCATGGAGCAATCTTCAACTTCACCTGCATCTAACAACGCTATAAGAGGGGCTGAGCAAAGCGGTAACATAGCCAAACAACGGTTTGCTAGGAAGGGTGTCAAAGGTTAGAGGTTCATGGCAATTTGGGAAGGCTTGAAGAACAAGTTATAGGAAGCGCAACATAGCGATAGAACGAAGCAACTAGCATAGCAATGATAGTAGTGAGATCCAGGGTAGCGGTCATGTTTCCTGAAATCCCGCAATGAAGAAGAACAAGTCCATGAAGAAGATGAATCCACGAAGACGAACCAAGCGTAGACGAACGAATCCTCACGATCGCAAGGAACGGGGAACTATCGAGAAGAAGCACACAACATATTAAACACACCACACATAAACAAGACATGTTGCACAACAAGCATGATGCATGACAAAGCTAGATGAGGCTACTCATGGCAAGAGATGATGCATACAAGAGCAACATATCAAAGCAAGTTTAAATGAGGCCGGAAACAACATATAACAATTCCGGCAAGTCCTCATATGCAAATTTAGAAATTGGTCCAGAACTGAATAAACCTTATGTTCAAGTTGTTAAACAACAAGTTAAGATGCACCAAGATGATCTACAGGAGATTCTAGTCAAGTTACATATAAAGTTCATTTAATTCGGAGCTACGGCCTAGAAGATATGAGCAAAACAAGTCAAACATGGCATTGATGCAAAATGCATACAAACATCGAGCAAACACCTCAAAGCAAGGATGCAACATGATAATACGAAAGTTCATGCAAAATCAAGCAAGTTTCATATAGAGCACACTCAAAACGGAGCAACGGATTAACACATACACTCTATACAAGTTTAAAGGACAAGCTGTCCAAAACAGCAACTAGGCAACTTGCAAGCATCAAAACAATATGCTACAACATCTCAACATAAGAACAAAAGGCATGGGCATGAAGTACAGGTAAAGCATGACAAAACATGAACACTGAGCTGTCTCCGGAAACTACTAGAACTTGCTCAAAAGGACATGGCAAGATTGCAAATAATAACAGTTTCAGGTTTAGCAGAAATAACATCAGGTTGCAATGTTTAGAGCTATCAAACAACATGTTACAGGAACTTATCATGGCAAACAAAGGCATGGCATGAACCTACTAGTTGCAAAGATCAAAAGTCCCTTACTGACCATGACCCAAAAGGGCACAGAAAATATGATGGCACCCATGTAAACATGGCAAATGATATGACAGATTCAAACATGGCAGGAACAACAATAAGTAGACATGTTGGTGAGCTTGAACCACTCACCACAGAGCAATACATGGCATGACAAGGTACCCAACAGTAATAATACATGTTTGAGAAGCCAAGCATGTCAAGAACAAGTTCATAGGGTGCATGGATCACTAACAACAATCATGGCAACATTGAACTTAATGTTAACAGGCTGACAGCAACATTATTTAGCAACATTGAGAGCAAGATTAGAACAAGCTACATTAGGCTATAAGTGCAGCCAGTGGCATGAGTGTATAGAGCATGACATGTTTAACAAAACATCCTTAGTGAACATCTCCAGAATATGCATAGAATGACTTGTAGCAGCAGGTTTACATGGCAACAAAATATAACAGAATCTGCCTAGCAAAATAGCAACAACAAGTACCCTACTTCACGAGCTCGATGCACTCAGTACAAGAATCACAAAAATACATGGATGGCACCACTGTAAAGATGGCATTGTATAGATCAAAACACATGTAGACATCAACCTCATAGGATGCACACATCAAACATGGGAAAAATGAGAAATGAGCATATTGTAACAGTTTCAGCAGATTAACAGCAACTAGCACTTTTGCAACGATGATTCAGGCATCAAGATGAGCTCAAATGAACATGGTGCAATGGAATGAAATGAAGTACTCGTTTAGGCTAACAATTTGACATATTACACGCACGAAACGGAGCAGTATGCAGCAAGTTATGATGCAATGAACATGGCATGATAATGCAAATATTTATGGGACTTGGTGGAATTTTCGGAGGGGGAAAAGTCAACCTCCGGATTTCAGATCTGGCATGGCGCGGGGCTCGAGGATCGCAGGAGAAAACGACGGGGAAGGCAAATCCGGCGAGCGGGGCGGTCGGAGGAGGGGCTTCGGGGCGACGGCCGGAGGAGGAGGCGCGGGGCGGCTGGGCTCCTCTCACGGGGCGATGGCGAGGCGCTCCGGCGGCGCAGCTCCGGCTGGGGGCGGCGCGGCACGCGACGGCCAGCGCGGAGCCGGGCAGGGCGCGGGAGGCGCT
>NC_041382.1:394299566-394352140 GCF_002162155.2 Triticum dicoccoides
CGCGGGACGGACGGCGAGGCGGTCGGCGTTGAGGGCGAGGCGGCGGCGGCGCTCGCCGGCGGCGGAGCCGGGGCGGAGATGCGGACGGCGGGGCGCGGCCCGGTTTGGGCCAGGCGGGGGCCGGATCTTGGCCTCTCGGGCCCGCGCGGGCGCAGAGGAGAGAGAGGGTCCGCGGCGGTGATGTGCCGCGGTGTGATTGGGCGAGGCGGCGGCGGAGCTGAGGTGGCGGCCTCCGATTCGTCGGAGCAATGTGGCGGCGGCTGTGGACACGTCCGGCGCGGAGGCGGACATGTCCGGCGGCAGGGAGGAGAAGAGGCTAGGGTTTGGACTGCGAGAAATTCGGGGGAGGCACACATATATATAGGTAGAGGGAGCTAGGAGTGTCCAAATGAGGCACGGTTTTCGCCCACACGATCGTGATCGAACGACCGAGAGCATGGAAGATACTTAGATGGGTTTTGGGCCAGTTTGAAGGGGTGTGGGGCTGCACACAAAAGAGGCCTTTTACGGTTCTCCGGTTAACCGTTGGAGTATCAAACGACCTCCAAATGGGACGAAACTTGACAGGCGGTCTACCGGTGGTGTACCAAGGCCACTTGGCAAGACTCGGTCCATTCCGAGAACGTTTGACACCCGGTCACAGCGAGAGACGAAAGGGGGACGCCGGAGGACATAGGAGTGCCGGATTGCAAAACGGCAACGGGGAAAATGCTCGGATGCATGAGACGAACACGTATGCAAAATGAGATGCACATGATGACATGATAAAATGGAACACGCAAGAAAATGACATGGCAACACGGCGAATAACTGGCAGACACCTGGCGCATCGGATCCGGAGCATTACAACACTCCTCTACTAACAAGAAATCTCGTCCCGAGATCTTAGGACCGAGACGGAAGGGAAAAGGGATGAGGTGAAGAAAGAACTCAAGAGAAGAACCCAAGAATCGAGAGCACTCGAGAAGAAGAGAGGAACGACGAGAATGACGAGAATCGAAAGCTTACGGAATCAGATAGACTATGAAACCACTCCGGTTAGAACTAGATAAGAAACGAATAAGACTGAAAGGATTTAGGTAGCACTCCGGCTGAAAATGGAAGGAAAAAAACATGAATTTCACGAGATGGGATGGCACCTGACGACATAAGCAACGCAATGCCTCCGGAAGAATTGAAAGAATGGAAGAAAAGAACTTAGAAGGAAGGATTGAACGGAGTTGTTGAGAAAATCAACAACGAAAAAAATAAGCTTGTTGTGGTCTTATAGATAACATTTCAAGATCATAAGGTGATAACCGGCCACAACTGGAAATGATTGGATAGCTGAGAAGAACGAAGAAATGCAAAACTCCACTTCGAAAGAATACGGAGATTTAATTGCACCTCGAGATGCAAGAATAAAATATACTAGAACTCCTTGAACAAGACTCTTGATGAACACTTGAAGAATGAATTGAATCATGAAGAACCACCGTGAAGAACTCCGGTAACAAAAGGATGATTAGATAGAATTGAACGATGAAGGAATAAAGATTCAAGCCTTGCGATGATTTAGATGGGGGGGTTTCGACGACATGGCCGAGGAAATTTGAACTCCGGAAAAGAAAAGATGAAGACACTTGGAACTAGAATTTATTCATCGCGAACAAACTCCGAAGAAAAGGGATTACTCACTACAAGGAAATTAGAATAAGATTTATTGTATGCTTATCCTTCATCAAATTAAATTGATGACAAGCAATGGATTTTGCATACTACTTATTCTTCTTGAAAAGGATTGAGAAGTGACATATCGCAAACTTGAGAAGGTCTTCATGAACCACCTGTAGGTTTGAAAAGAACGAATGAATATATGTGATAATCAAGGAAAAAAAATCTTGAATGAACCACCGTAAGAATTCAAAAATTGAATGATGAAAGAGAATGATTCACCGGGAAGAATTAGAAAAAAAACAATATGCTAGAGGGGATTTAGAAGCAAAAGAACAAAGAGATCATGGGCTGCTAAAGAACACTTGAGCGAAGCACCGGAAGAATATTGAGACGAATGAAGGGGCACGAATATGGAATAATTGGAGAACGAATTTGAAAAACTTAGAATGGAGTGATATTTCGAAAAGATGGCCTCCGGATGATCGAGAGAGAAAGCAGCTCCTGAATGCTCCGGATGGATGAAAAGAATTTGCATGACCTGAAACAATTTGATAGGATAACGTCGAGCTAGCGCCACGAATCTTCGAGAGAACAAACAAGCTTTAGATGCAAAAAAAACTCTTCTTCGGTCCTCAAATGACGACGGGAAACACCACCAAAATTTCTGAGATACTCCGGGAGAATGAAAAGCGAAGTGGTTGAGCCAACAATGAAAAGAATTTGAAAGCGATCTTGGAGAAGGCATGTAACTGATGAACTCATTCTTACATCACACTTGAAAAGAATTAGTGATGGCTCCGGAATAATTAGAAGAGTCAGGTAAGATCCTGGGAAAAGACCTGTGGGTTAGGGCCCACTAAAAGAAAACACCGCTGGAAAGGATTGTTGAACAGATAGATGATGCACCGAAACAATTCAAATATTTGAATGAGGTGACAACCTCGAATTAATTTGAACACAGACGAATCTCTGAGATGTCTTGAACTCCGGAATGATTAAATGGTGAGAGGCAAACAAGCAAGGAGAACACTTGATCCAAGGAAAAGAATATGATCAACACCGAAAAAAACTTGAATTGAGTGCACCGGAAAAGAAAAGGATGAAGAATGACGAACGAGACGAGAATTCACCGGTTGAAATAATTGAGGGAAGACTGGAGAGGCTCCACACGAATGAGATTGATGGTCGAGAAAGACTCAAGCTCCGGGAAGAAAAGGGTGGGAGGGCGGGAAAACAAAGGAAACTTGGAATGAGAAATCGATGAATAACTTGAAGCAAAAACACCGGTTGAAATCATTGAGGAAAGAAAGCAAAGACTTCGCACGAGTAGGATGGATACTCGATTACAGGCTCCGGCTCCAAGAAGAAAAAGGGGTGGGCGGGTGGGAAAAGAAAACAACTGAGGCTTGAACTTGACAACAATAAAGTGGCTCGAGTCAACTTGACGAGAAATGCACCGGACAAAAGAGTTGAGAACCAACAAACGGAAACCAACTACGTGATCCTAAAGAAAATTTTGAAGGGGAAGAGGAGTAATTCAAAACACCTACGTCAAGATTCCTCACTAGAGCTATGAAGGGGCTGAGGAGTAAAAAGAATTCCTACTCTCCGATATAACTAGACTCAGAAAACAGTTTTTTTCTAGACTCAACAACGGCCAAACTACACGATCAATCAAGGGGGCTCCTAGGGTCGGTTGATGCTCTAATACCAACTTGTCACGCCCAATATGCGACCCTATCCAAAAGGAACTCGAAGGTCCCACCAAGGATAGACCCGCATATTGAAACGCTTTTGCAAGGTGGATATCATTACATCAACATTACATAAATAGATGGGGATACATACAAGAGGCATACAATGCCACACAAATACAACAACATCTTACATAAGAGCACCATCCAACTAGGGATGAAACACAAACAAAAACTCAAACGACATCCACCCTGCTAGCCCAGGCTGCCGACCTGGACCCTATCCCCTGATCGAAGAAGAAGCAGAAGAGGATCTACAAACAAGCAAACATCGCGCTCGCGTCAAGATCATCGCATAACCTGTACCTGCAACTGTTGTTGTAGTAATCTGTGAGCCACGAGGACTCAGCGATCCCATTACCATGGGTATCAAGACTAGCAAAGCTTAATGTGAATGGAAGGGGTAAAGTGGTGAGGTTGCAGCAGCGACCAAGCTTATATGGTGGCTAACATATGCAAATGAGAGCGAGAAGAGGAGCAAAGGAACGGTCGTCAACTAGTAATGATCAAGAGGTGATCCTGAACTCCTACTTGCGTCAAACATAACCCAGAAACCGTGTTCACTTCCCGGACTCCACCGAGAAGAGACCATCACGGCTACACACGCGGTTGATGCGTTTTAATTCGGACCTGGTGTCAAGTTATCTACCACCGGACATTAACAAATTCCCATCTGCCACATAACCACGGGCACGGCTTTCGAAAGATAATACCCTGCAGGGGTGTCCCAACTTAGCCCATGATAAGCTCTCGCGATCAACGAAGGATATTCCTTCTCCCAGGAAGACCCGATCAGTCTCGGAATCCCGGTTTACAAGACATTTTGACAATGGTAAAACAAGACCAGCAAGACCGCGCGATGCACCGACAATCCCGATAGGAGCTGCACATATCTCGCTCTCAGGGCAACACCGGATAAGCTAAGCGTACAGGTACAGACGTAACCCAAGTTGCCAAGGGATGGTCCCGCACGGTGCTCTAGTTTGGACCAACACTTAGACAAGCATTGGCCCGGGGGGGCTATAATAAAGATGACCCTCGAGAGAGCGACTCCCAAGGGAAAAGTAGGTGGTGGTAAGGCAAATGGTAAAACCAAGGTTGGGCCTTGCTGGAGGAGTTTTATTAAAAGCGAACTTTCGAGGGGGTCCCATAAATCACCCGACCGCGTAAGGAACGCAAAATCCAGGAACATAACACTGGTATGACGGAAACTAGGGCGGCAACAGTGGAACAAAACACCAAGCATAAGGCCGAGCCTTCCACCCTTTACCAAATATATAGATGCATTAATAATATAAGAGATATTGTGATATCCCAACATAACCCTGTCCACCATGGAGCAATCTTCAACTTCACCTGCATCTAACAACGCTATAAGAGGGGCTGAGCAAAGAGGTAACATAGCCAAACAACGGTTTGCTAGGAAGGGTGTCAAAGGTTAGAGGTTCATGGCAATTTGGGAAGGCTTGAAGAACAAGTTATAGGAAGCGCAGCATAGTGATAGAACGAAGCAACTAGCATAGCAATGATAGTAGTGAGATCCAGGGTAGCGGTCATCTTGCCCGAAATCCCGCAAGGAAGAAGAAGAGTCCATGACGAAGATGAAGCCACGAAGATGAACCAAGCGTAGACGAATGAATCCTCACGATCGCAACGAAACGGGAACTATCGAGAAGAAGCACACAACATAGTAAACACACCACACATAAACAAGACATGTTGCACAACAAGCATGATGCATGACAAAGCTAGATGAGGCTACTCATGGCAAGAGATGATGCATACAGGAGCAACATATCAAAGCAAGTTTAAATGAGGCCGGAAACAACATATAACAATTCCGGTAAGTCCTCATATGCAAATTTAGAAATTGGTCAAGAACTGAATAAACCTTATGTTCAAGTTGTTAAACAGCAAGTTAAGATGCACCAAGATGATCTACACGAGATTCTAGTGAAGTTACATATAAAGTTCATTTAATTCGGAGCTACGGCCTAGAAGATATGAGCAAAACAAGTCAAACATGGCATTGATGCAAAATGCATACAAACGTCAATCAAACACCTCAAAGCAAGGATGCAACATGATAATATGAAACTTCATGCAAAATCAAGCAAGTTTCATATAGAGCACACTCAAAACGGAGCAACGGATCAACACATACACTCTATACAAGTTTAAAGGACAAGCTGTCCAAAACAGCAACTAGGCAACTTGCAAGCATCAAAACAATATGTTACAGCATCTCAACATAAGAACAAAAGGCATGGGCATGAAGTATAGGTAAAGCATGACAAAACATGAACACTGAGCTATCTCCGGAAACTACTAGAACATGCTCAAAAGGACATGGCAAGATTGCAAATAATAACAGTTTCAGGTTTAGCAGAAATAACATTAGGTTGCAATGTTTAGAGCTATCAAACAACATGTTACAGTAACTTATCATGGCAAACAAAGGCATGGAATGAACCTACTAATTGCAAAGAGCAAAAGTCCCTTACTGACCGTGAGCCAAAAGGGCACAGAAAATATGATGGCACCCATGTAAACATGGCAAATGATATGACAGATTCAAACATGGCAGGAACAACAATAAGTAGACATGTTGGTGAGCTTGAACCACTCACCACAGAGCAATACATGGCATGACAAGGTACCCAACAGTAAGAATACATGCTTGAGAAGCCAAGCATGGCAAGAACAAGTTCATAGGGTGTATGGATCACTAACAACAATCATGGCAACATTGAACTTAATGTTAAAAGGCTGACAGCAACATTATTAAGCAACTTTGAGAGCAAGATTACAACAAGCTACAGTAGGCTATAAGTGCAGCCAGGGGCATGAATGGATAGAGCATGACATGTATAACAAAACATCCTTAGTGAACATCTCCAGAATATGCATATAATGACTTGTAGCAGCAGGTTTACATGGCAACAAAATATAACAGAATCTGCCTAGTAAAACAGCAACAGCAAGTACCCTACTTCACGAGCTCGATGCACTCAGTACAAGAATAAAAAAAATACATGGATGGCACCACTATAAAGATGGCATGACATATATCAAAACACATGTAGACATCAACCTCATAGGATGCACACATCAAACATGGCAAAAATGAGAAATGAGCATGTTGTAACAGTTTCAGCAGATTAACAGCAACTAGCACTCTTGCAACGATGATTCAGGCATCAAGATGAGCTCAAATGAATGGTGCAATGGTGCAATGGAATGAAATGAAGTACTTGTTGAGGCGAACAATTTGACATATTACACGCACGAAACGGAGCAGTATGCAGCAAGTTATGATGCGATGAACATGGCATGATAATGCAAATATTTACGGGACTTGGTGGAATTTTCGGAGGGGGAAAAGTCAACCTCCGGATTTCAGATCTGGCATGGCGCGGATCTCGAGGATCGCCGGAGAAAACGACGGGGAAGGCAAATCCGGCGAGCAGGGCGGCCGGAGGAGGGGCTTCGGGGCGGCGGCCGGAGGAGGAGGCGCGGGGCGGCGGCCGGAGGAGGAGGCGCGGGGCGGCCGGGCTCCTCTCGCGGGGCGATGGTGAGGCGCGCCGGCGGCGCAGCTCCGGCAGGGGGCGGTGCGGCGCGCAACGGCCAGCGCGGAGCCGGGCAGGGCGCGGGAGGCGCTCGGGCGGCGGAGCGGGCACTCGGGGTGGCGTGGCGGCGGGGGATCCGGCGCACGGCGGCGCGGGACGAACGGCGAGGCGGTCGGTGTCGAGGGCGAGGCGGCGGCGGCGCTCGCCGGCGGCGGAGCCGGGGCGGAGACGCGGACGGTGGGGCGTGGCCCGGTTCGGGCCCGGCGGGGGCCGGATCTGGGCCTCCCGGGCCGCATGGGCGCAGAGGAGAGAGAGGGTCGGCGGAGGTGATGTGGCGCGGTGGGATTGGGCGAGGCAGCGGCGGAGCTGAGGTGGCGGCCTCCGATTCGTCGGAGCAACGTGGAGGCGGCGGTGGACAAGTCCGGCGTGGAGGCGGACATGTCCAGCGGCGGGGAGGAGAAGAGGCTAGGGTTTGGACTGCGAGAAATTCGGGGGAGGCACACATATATAATGGTAGAGGGAGCTACGAGTGTCCAAATGAGGCACGGTTTTCGCCCACACGATCGTGATCGAACGACCGAGAGCATGGAAGAGACTTAGATGGGTTTTGGGACAGTTTGAAGGGATGTTGGGCTGCACATAAAAGAGGCTTTTTACGGTTCTCCGGTTAACCGTTGGAGTATCAAACGACCTCCAAATGGGACGAAACTTGACAGGCGGTCTACCGGTGGTGTACCAAGGCCACTTGGCAACACTCGGTCCATTCCGAGAACGTTTGACACCCGCTCACAACGAGAGACGAAAGGGGGACGCCGGAGGACATAGGAGTGCCGGATTGCAAAACGGACAACGGGGAAAATGCTCGGATGCATGAGACGAACACGTATGCAAAATGAGATGCACATGATGACATGATAAAATGCAACACGCAAGCAAATGACATGGCAACACGGTGAATAACTGGCATACACCTGGCGCATCGGATCCGGGGCGTTACACCGGGCCGACATGACTAGTCGTGAACCCAAAGTGGCACTAACTTACGGGGACAGGCATACATGAACCAGCATCGAACATGTTGGTCATCAGCGTGTGAATCCAGGGTGTAGCGACTGGGCTAACAGGACTTCGGGGACCCGGGCTATAGCAGGCTAGATGGACTCCGTAAGTCACCCCGTGACATTTCCCCGAAGGGACAGACACAGGAGCATAGTGGATCACATGTCGACCAGTCTAAGTGTTCCAGAGCAGTAGTACTGGGCTAGCAGGACTCCGGTAAACCGGGCTGTAGAGGACTACCATGGCTCAGTGCAAGCACTAGACTACATTTCCCCATAAGAGAGGCTACCAAGGATAGACAACTAGGTTGTCGGATCCCACACATACCAAGTATTTCAATCATACACACAATATGCTCGATATGTGTACATACAACATGGCATGACAACAAAACTCTATGACTCAAAGTATTTGTACATACAACATGGCATGACAACAAAAACTCTATGACTCAAAGTATTTATTCATAAGGCTCCAAAGAGTCAGATATTACAAACATGGGTCTCATGACCCAGCATTCAAGTCATACAAGCAATAGCACAAGCAGAAGCTTATCTTGTCTGAGTACAGACAACTACAAATGAAAAAGGCTGAGAAGCCTGACTAACTACAAGACTATCCCAAGGTACAAGATCGTAGCTGAGGTAACAAGCTAAAAATCGAAGTCCACGTGGAATTACTAGTGAGACGGAAGTCTCTCTGCAAAACATAAACTAAGAAAATGCAGGTACAAATGTACCCAGCAAGACTTACATCAGATCTAGCTACAATCAGATCTAGCTACATATGCATCAGTATCAACAAAGGGGTGGTGGAGTTTAACTGCAGCAAGCCATCTTTACTCAGTGGCTAACCTGAACTACGACTGCAAGTAACTCTTTTGAGGTGGCGCACACGAGTCCACATATTCACCAATCAATACACCACTATAGATCCGCTCCCGTCTCCCTGCGAGAAGGCCATCCATAGCACTCACGCTTATCTTGCGGGTTTTAGAGTATCCACTTCAAGTTATCTATGAACTATACAGGCAACCCAGAAGTCCTTTACCGTGGACACGGCTATTCGAATAGATGATGTTAACCCTGCAGTGGTGTACTTTTTCACACAAGCTCTCACCACTTATCGTTGTTTACACGACATGTACTCGGTAACCTTCAAGCGAAAGCCCAGCGAGGGTGTCGGCCATGACCTGACTAACCACACAAGTCCCTAGTCCAGGTTTATCGCCTATTCAGGTTCCATCCGAAGGGAGTCCGGCCAAGGTTTCCACTTACGGCCCCGAAAGTTGTGTGCAGGGTTCCCGAGACACCAAACGGGCGACTCGGTACACCGGGCCATGTGCCTACCGCATCACAGCCCACCCCTCGGGTTAGCGCTGCGCACGGCCTCCAGCATACTACAAACACCAAAAACTACTTGCAACTCCTGGACAGAGGACAAGGGTGGATAATAAGTCGAGAGGGTCCATTGGTTTCGGGCCCAACGCGTGGTAGTAGCTCTTCATGGATCACGAACAAAGAACTCAGTTCCTGAGGACGGCTTCAATGAGACAACCCACCATGTACTCCTACATGGCCTCTCACTGATACCTTTACCAAATCGTGATCACACACTTAGCTCACACATAGTAGGACATGTACACACATTCCAATTCATCCCCGATGAATCAGACCTGGCTCAACTCTAAGCAGTAGCAGGCATGACAACAAGCATGAATGAGTAGGCACATCAGGGCTCAAACAACTCCTACTCATGCTAGTGGGTCTCATCTATTTACTGTGGCAATGACAGGTCATGCAGAGGAAAGGGGTTCAACTACCGCAGCATGTAACAGTTGAATCGTTGTTGTCCTAATGCAGTAAAAGAGAGCAGGAGCGAGAGAATGGGTCTATATTGAAATGAACAAGGGGGTTTTGCTTGCCTGGCACTTCTGAAGATAATATAGTTCTTCATCAGTGTCATCGATCTCATCGTCGGAACCACGTCTACTGAGAGGGGACAAACACCGGAAAACAAAGAAAGAACTCAATCAATGCAATGCACAATATGATGCATGATCATGACATGGCAATATGCTTTGATTTGGGCTAATGCAACAGAAGGTCATTTTGATTGAAGTGGGATTCAAAACTAGATCAAATTCCAACTCCAAATCTATTATCAAATTTGTCCTAATCATGTTTCAACCTAAATAGTGAGTTTAATTTGCTCAAACATGCCTGCAAATGCCATAAACAGATTCTTTGGATTTTTCTGATGATTTTTCATATATAAATTATTTTATTTGGAGCTATGGCTGGATTACTACGAATTTTTGAAGTTTAAACATTCTTCTGGATTTTTCTGGTTATTTAGAATTAAAACAGATCTAGTAAATGATTTTCTATGTCAGCACGACATCACAATGACGTCTCCGGTCAACTGTCTAGCCAGGGTCAAACCTGACGCGTGGGACCCATCAGACAGTGTCTCAAGGGTTAATTAAGGTTAAAACTAAACTTAACTCTAACTAGTAGGGCCTGGGGCCCACTATCAGTGACTCTAGGGGTTAGTTATGGCGTCATTAGTCACTAATGACTGTGCCACATCAGCGGCCGCTGGGGTTAGTCGCCGGTGACCTCACAGAGCAGCGGCGGCTCGCCGGCCGGGCAATTCCGGCCACGATAGCTCGCGCTCTTGGGCTCTACGGAACCAGCGCGACAAGGCGCTTCAGAGCATGGTCGTGCCTGACCGTGGGGTGGTCCGTGGCGACGGCAACCACGACGATAGCGGCGGCCGGAGCTATGGGCGCATTTCGGCATGGGGCTGCAGTGTGAAATCGAGCAAGGGGAAGGAGAGGAAACAGAGGGAAGCTCACGGCGGGTCGATGGGCGTGCTCAGCGGGCCCGCGGAAGGACGAACTGCGATGGGGCGTTGCCGGCGATCTCAGACAGCCGGGGTAGAAGACGACGTTGATGGCGGCGATTCGATGCGCCCCGGGTTACGTGGCCCGGCGAGGACGATGCAGGCGTCGAGGCGGAGCGCTAGAACACAACTGTTGGGCGAGGGAGGGCAAATGGCCGCGGTGAAAGGTGTCGACGGCGACGAGCTCCGCTCGGTGGTGCTCGGGAGAGAGGGGCAGACGAGGGAGAGACATGGGAGGGGGGGGGGAAGTGACCAGGTGGTCTGACCGTCTCCATGGCGTCGCGAGAAGGGATGGGGAGGAGCAGATAGGCAGAGAGGAGGTCGCGCGGCTGCGGCATGTCGGGCACGCAGCAGCTCCTACTCGCAGGAGCTTAACGAAGCTCCTGGCAGTTGGGCTCTGGTGGGCTGGGCCTCTCTGCAGTGCTGGGCCGCAGGTAAGACAGGTAATTTCCCTCTCTGTTATTATTTTTCTATTTGTTTATTATTTGCCACTTTTTTAAATTGGAAATGAATTCAAACCCAATGCCAAATATCCTCTGGATATTCTATGTTGCTGAATGGACTATTCCAAATGCACATAAAATGTTTCAGGGTATTTGAAAATATATTCTACACATATTATGAATATAATTCCAAATGCAAATAAATTAATTATTGAAATTGAGTGCCCAAAATATTCCTCAAAAATGTTCATTATTTTTGGTTTGGTGCAAAAACCTTTGCCAAAATATAACCAACATTATTTAAGGCCATTTTGGAAACATTGAATGCATGTTCCAGGGTTCTTTGCCCTTCTTTTAATTAAATTTTGAGGCTTAATTCCCTCAATTCAAATTCCTTGAATTTAAACATGATGCATGATGCCCACCGGTGCAACTATCTATAGTCATCAATCTAGGGCCGTGACAGTGCATTACCGAGAGGGCCCAGAGATACCTCTCCGACAATCGGAGTGACAAATCCTAATCTCGATCTATGCGAACTCAACAAGTATCATCGAAGACACCTGTAGAGCACCTTTATAATCACCCAGTTACGTTGTGACATTTGGTATCACACAAAGTGTTCTTCCGGTATTCGGGAGTTGCATAATCTCATAGTCATAGGAACATGTATAAGTCATGGAGAAAACACTAGGAACAAACTAAACGATCAAGTGCAAATGCTAATGGAATGGGTCATGTCAATCACATCATTCTCTAATGATGTGATTCCATTCATCAAATGACAACTCTGTCTATGGTTAGGAAACTCAACCATCTTTGATCAACGAGCTAGTCAAGTAGAGGCATACTAGTGACACTATGTTTGTCTATATATTCACACATGTAGTAAGTTTCTGGTTAATACAATTCTAGCATGAATAATAAACATTTATCATGATATAAGGAAATATAAATAACAACTTTATTATTGCCTCTACGGCATATTTCCTTCACTTTCGACATCATATATGTTATCTGCTTAGTTTAGACATGTTCTGTAATGCCACCTGTTGTTTCAATATCATATATGGGAATTATGCAGTCTCATGTCTTTTAGCCAGCCATAATATATGTGAAATGTGCCATGCCATCCTGTTTAACCAGGCATCATATATTTGAATGATATCTAGCCCATCCTTTTCTTCATTAAATTTCCATTTGTCAACAATGTTTGTACATTAAACTACTATTCCTATGAATCAGTCATTTGAGTGGGTGATGGAAAAATCTGGAGTGAAAACAAGGCCTTCAGAGCAGAAAGTGCTACCTGTCGAAGCAGATCTCTTGTTGGGTCCCGATAGCTCCTCAGAGATGGATTCAGAGATGGATGACCAGTCCTATTCCCCCACCTAGGTGTATGCCCTAACTTGGCACGGTTCTACCGCTCATATCATGCATATGGTGTCTTGCATTGCATAGTTTAGACATCATATACACAATATTCAACACCATGTTCTTAGTTCAGACATCATATATGCGAATGCCCTCCGGTTAGCATATAAATCACATATGTGAATTAAATCATGCTATCCTGGTTACTTAGATAACATGTATGTGAATTATGTCATGTGATACTATTTAGTTTGTCATCATATCTTTGAATTATGTTATGCTATGCTATCCAGTTTAGATAGACATCATATATGTGAAATTATGTCATGTTATCCGTTTTAGTTAAACAATATACATGTCAACTATGTAATGCCCTCTTTTTCCACAATATCTATTGCATCTGTCTCTCATACAATGTCTGTACATTCTACTATGTTTCCTGTTTATCAGCCTTTTGAATTGGAGCGGATGATGGCAGTATCTAGCGGAGTAAAAACACGGTCTTCAAATAAAATAGTGCTACCTCTTGGTGGAGATAGCACCCAGGTTGTACATGCACGAGAACCAGCCCTACCACACATAACCCAGACTCTCGTAGATCTAACCCCAACTGTAACATCCCGGATGTAACTTTCCATAATTTTAACTCAAACTCTTGTCATTTCCGGCTATATGATATATTATTTTCTCCGTGTTTGGGTTTTTGTCTTTTGTTTTGCATTTTGTTCATGTCATGCATTTCATCTCATAACATCATGTGCATTGCATCTGCATGTTTTCATAAAACTTGCATCCGCTCGTAGTTGTTGCTCCTCGATTCTCTCCGTTGCGTTCATTGACCATTCCGAGACCAATCGGGTTTTCGCTTCCCTCTTGACCGTGACCACCTAACCTCTCTTGCTAGCTCGCAGCCCCCTCGCATGCGTGTCCGAAACTTCCCCGAACCCGACCCGGGCAGTCGTTCCCGATGGGTCCGGATCATCCCCAAACATCTATAAAACATCTCTGTTTTCTTATTTGGACTCCCTACCTATTTATTCTCGACCGCCCCGATTACGATCAGACGGACGACATTAACCCCTACCCTAATCCCCTACCTATATAAATTGTCCAACCGTAGACCAATCCCTAAAATCTAGCCCCCTTGTCCCATCCACCCCTAGCCGCGCCGCCACCCACTTAGCATCTTCATCGGGATCCCTCCCGATCCACCCACCTCTCCTCGATTTCAGCCACCGGCTAGTCGCCGTCGAACCTACGCAACCGTCGCTCTCCTCTGGATCCCCTCGATTTGGCCAGCCGAGCGCCTCCTCCTTCCTTTGCCTGCTATCCCGCGCCTCCGCTTGTTCTTCTCGAGCACCAGCAGAGCTCACGCGTTTCCTCCGCCTCATCCCTGCCACCGGCAGCAGGAGCAGCTCCTGCATCCCCGACCCCGAGCACCTCCACCGTCGTCGTCTAAGATGAGCGCTGCCCTGGTTCCCTTTCTCTCCTTCCTCCGGTTCGCTCTTCTCATCTCTCTCTCTGTGCATTGCAGCAGCATCCCCGTGCCATGGAGCTCCAAGTCCGTCGGCCCGCCTCTGCTTCGATCCGGCAGGGAACGGGACCCCGGCAACCTCCCGCGACCGGATCCGGCCTCCCAGACGCCCTGCCCCCTCGGGCCACCGCAGGACCTCCTTCCTCCCGTGTCATGGCTGTTTCGAGCCAAGAAGGAGACGCCCTGCTTCCTCTGCTTCGAGCCCCATCCTGCATCGAGCGGGTGCTCGTGGCTACGAGGAGAAGCAGCGCTCCTCTGCTCCAGGTCTCCCCGTTAACCGCACGCCCGAGGACCTCGTCGCGCGGCTCCGTCGTCCTGCCAAGTCCCGTGCCGCCATGCCCTGCATCCCACATCGCCAGCCGCCATCCCCTGCTTCATGAACGAGATGGCAAGGGACTACCCCTTCGTTGACTTGGTCCAGCGCCAGCGTGGTCGGCCTCCAAGTCCCACCGCGGCCTCCGAAGGCCCAGCCACCACTTCGCTAGCCCAGCCTAGCGGCCTGCCAGGCTTGCCTCTCCATCGACTGGGCTTGGCCCATGGTGAGCACCCAGATTCGGCCTGATGCCTGTTTTTTCCTCTGTTGCGATTTCAGCAATTATCACAGGAACGTCTGTTTACAGAAAACCCCCTAGAGTTCATGCATTTAATAACTCACAAGTGGTGCATCATATGTAAAAATTTTATATATGTAAAATGCTTAGTTTTTCATCTAGTTTCATAATCTGCTACTTTCATCCATGTTAAAATGCTTAAACTTGTTGTTTGCTTAATTTTGCATAAATGCCATGCTAAAATGCTTTATTTCATAACTAAATAACCGTAGCTCCGAATTAAATAAACTTTATATGTAAATGGGGTAGAAAAATGCATAGATTAACTTGGTGCACTTTGTTTTATTGTTTAACAACATCAAAATATGTTTTAGGGCAGAACAGTACCATATTTGAATATTGCTCATGAGGATTTTCCGGAATTGTTGTTTGTTGTTTTCGGCCTCATTTAAACTGGCCTAAATAGTTAGTTTTATTATGGCTCACTATTTGCCATGTTAACCAACAGTTAATATCGTTGAGTACATAAACGAGAGTTAACTTAATAATTAAACGTAGTGTTTTGTCAATATGCAACTCGTTGCATATTGAGCTCCACTTAACTTGTAGTATTGTTTGTGCACTTTGCCATGCCATGCCTCATTAAATCGACATGCATCATACTTGATTGTGCATCATGCCATTTTATGCTTGTGTGTTTACCATGATGTTTGCTTCTTTCTGGTTTGCTTCTCTCATTAGCTTCGGTTTCATTCCGGAGTTGTGAGGATCGGTTCGACTACGTTCGTTTACCTTCTTCATGGACTCATTCTTCTTCCTTGTGGGATTTCAGTCAAGATGACCATTACCCTCGATATCACTTCTATCTTTGCTTGCTAGTTGCTTCGCTCTATCGCTATGCCGCGCTACCTATCTCTTGTTGATCAAGCCTCCCAAACTGCCATGTCAGCCTCTAACCTTTTCACCCTTCCTAGCAAACCGTTGCTTGGCTATGTTACCACTTTGCTCAGCCCCTCTTATAGCATTGTTAGTTGTAGGCGAAGTCGAAGATTGCTCCATGATGGACATGATTTTGTTGGGATATCACAATATCTCTTATTAATTAATGCATCTATATACTTGGTAAAGGGTGGAAGGCTCGGCCTTATGCCTGGTGTTTTGTTCCACTCTTGCCGCCCTAGTTTCCGTCATACCGGTGTTATGTTCCTTGATTTTGCGTTCCTTACGCGGTTGGATGATTTATGGGACCCCCTTGATAGTTCGCTTTGAGTAAAACTCCTGCAGCAAGGCCCAACATTGGTTTTACATTTCCCTAACAACCTACTAACTTTCCCTTGGGCAGGCCAACCCAAGGGTCATCTTTATTTTAACCCCCCCAGGCCAGTGCTTCTCTAAGTGTTGGTCCGAACCGAGTAGACTGTGGGGCCACCTCGGGGAAACTTGAGGTCTGGTTTTATGTCCGGTGCTTCGTTACCATGAATGTCGTACGCCCTTGCAAACCCACCCGCGACCACCTCATGAATAAGGGCGGGCACGACGTCTGTGCTCGGGTCTGTTCCTGCAGCGTCGCTAAATCCAAGAGGCTGATCTCTGGCTCACGGGCCATCCCGTGTACGTCACCTCCCATGGTCCTTGGTGCCTTGTCCTCGCATGAGCTAATCGCTGGCGGGCAAGTAAGGGTGCAAGACACGGTGCCTCGTCACCTCGGGAGCTGCGTGCTGGCTGCCTTTCTCTAGGATGCTCGGATGAGAAGACTGGGCACAGTGTCAGTGCTCCGGTCCGTCCCTCCAGCATCGATAAACCCAACGGCTAAGCTCTGCCTGGCGGACCAGTCCTGCTCACGTGTGACACCCCAAAAATTTGGCCTTGTTTTTATGAAATAAAATTTTTGCCAGGAATTAAAACTTTGAATTTCTGAGCTCCATTTTGAATTTTAAAATCATTTCCTTCCCTGTTATGATGAGTTTTTCCCAAAGTGAAAACCTTTCAAATATGTTATTGGACTTGCTTAACCTCTCAAGAAAAACTTTTCTTTTATCAGTATAACTAATTACCTAATTAAATTGCTTGATCTTTATTTTCTTGAAAAAATTGATTTTTTCAAGGTTATATGGCCATATTTGAACTACAACCATTTGATAAATTCACCTAAAATTCTAGCCAAAAATTGGAGATGTCATGTGATGTTTTTAAATCACTTTTATACAAAAATATATTTTATTTGTGTAAATAGTTGAGCTCTGCATCAAACTTTCCTTCTCTGGTCCAGAGTGCATTTTGCACTACAACCCATTTAAATAATTCCTTCCAGCCTCCACCAAAATTATGGGATGTTGGTAGTAACATATGATTCAACTCTATGCAAAAACATAGTGCTGTTATTTGAAAATATTGAGTGAACCAACCTCTTTTCCATTCTGGTCCAGCCTTGTGATTTCTACTGCAACCCTTCCAAAGATCTTGTGTTTTCTCCTACTTGTAGACAACACTACCAAACCCCTAACTCCAGGAGCATGCACCCATTGGATTAATTTTGGTTCATGAAATAATGTCATTTATTTCCTGTCCAGAATTGAAGTTTTGTAAAACTTGCACTAGCAAGTTTCCCCTTTTGTCCAAATGACCTCACCACACTCTCATGCATCTAAAGAGACCACCATCTGGAAGTTTTCGCCACCCCAAGAGATGCCTAGGTGCCTGTGGCATTTTGTCGAACACCTGGAGAGCATGACCAGTTTTAACATGAGTTTTGGCATTGCACTGTGGGCTTGCACCCCTGATCAAACAAGCATGTCCACTAGGCTCCCAGTTGCTCCTAACCTGGGTCTGTTAATTGCCAGCCTCGACCGCGACCTCTAGCGTGCTCTGGCATAGCGTCGAACACGTCCCGTGCATGCCCGGAGCGCGAGCAGAGCGCGCGTATTGCACGACCCGCGCCCGAGCCGACACGCTGGCCCCACGGTTTTGGCCCGCTCTGCAGCACCACGGCACGCGCTCCCCTCCTCACAGCAACGCGCCAAGCAGCCCCCGCCGTGCCCGGCAGGCCAAGCGCTAGCCGCCACCGACGACGACAGCCCCTGCTCCGTTCAGCGCCGCCCAAGCCACCCCGGCTCGCCACCTGGCCCCGGCACAGCCCGAGCTCATCCACACGGGTGTCCGCTAGCGTTCGTCGCCGCCACATCGCCCTTGCTACAGAGAGGCGGTTCACCGGAGAGCTTATCCCCACCGCCGCGGAACCGACCTCGGCGTGCTATAAATGGACACCCCGAGCCCCTCTGAGCACGCAGGCGATCTTATGCTACCCCCATGGCGCTCCCCTGCCTCGCACTCGATCCGGGGAGGCCTCCTTCCCCATCTCCGGCAACTCCTGCCGCCGCCACCGCCCCGGCCAATCCGGCACCTCCAGTACCTCCCCTCTCCGTTCTCTTCGCCAAGAACTTCCTCATCCTCCCATGAACCTTTCCCACTACTTGATTTTGATCGGGAGCCATCGCCGCCACAAAGTCACTTCGCCATCGAAGCTTTCCTCCGCCGCGGAGCTCGCCGCCGGCAGCTCCCTCCACCTCCAGCTACCCTGCGACCACCGGGAGGACCGCACTGGAGTGGCGGACCCATCCCCGCCCTCAGGGCCCCGCGAGGAGCCGCCAGCCGCCGGCGACGATCGCCGGAGCTCCGCCTCCGCTCGGGACAGAGAAAGAGGAGGGAGAAGACTGGTCAAACCTGACCAGTGGGCCCTCTGGACCCACTATCAGCGACCCCGTGTCTGTCCATGTGGTTAAGTGGAGGCGTAAAGCCTCAAGTATGCCTCCTCTGCACCGAAAGCGTATTTCTATCTGAACGTTTTCTTTTCTGTTTTATTTAAAAAACAGATTTGACCAGAACTTTGACTGCTTATAACTTTTTAAATATAACTCCAAATGAAATGATTCTTTTTCCTACCTCTCTCAAATTTCATCTAGTTTATTTTAAGATTTATTTGAAAAAATTTCAGAACAACTTTTGGTGCTGTTTTTATTTTGTGTGTTAATTCTTTTATATTGCTAAAATAGGATTTTTGAAGAGAGGATAAATGTTTCAAGTTTTGGAGTGCACCCTGCCTTTCCACACATTGAAGGCAAGCATTCTGAATCCCGGCATAATATTTTGGTGTGATCGTTGATACATTTATAACACCACCGCATTTCGAAGGACTTGTTATTTCATGTGGTATGATCATATGCATGAGTGCATATTAATGATTTCCATGCTGTTGGAAATGAAGACACTTGTGATGATAATCATCCTCATGTGCCTTGCATGCATACCGGCAGGAACCCGAGAAAACCTCTGCCTTGGGTAGGTATGAGTTTGTCGCCGGTGTCCGTCGGGACGGTTATGTCTGGTATGGCATGGTAAGGTGATATGAGCGGTGATTCTGTTGGATGAAATATTTTCTTATACTAATCATGCAGGGAATACTTAAACCTCCTGAGTCGACCGTAGATCGAGTCTTGTTCCAGTAACCCCCATACTTGTTTCGTACTACCACTCGTCTCTACAGCAAGTAGAGTACGGTTCAGTAAGTTGTCAACCTCTTTCTAGCACACACCGTACAGAGAGGCCATGGTGGAAGATACCGGTTGTAGCTGGTAGGCAGGCCACCTGGTCCGGGGGCATGCGTGTTTCCGGTTGGGACCGAGAGGGGAGGCCACCCCTTAGAGCGCGCGATATAAATTTGATCCCATGCTACGCGACGCTGTAGCCTCCCCACTTAGAGTTGGCTTGACAGGTGTCGTGGGTGATTCCAGACACGTGTGAGTTAAGCTGGTGTGTGCAAGTTAGGTGTGTTTTCAACAAAAAGGCCGTAGACGGAATTAGTCCCGATGGACTAAAGAAATCCGTTACTCGTGGGTAAAGAGTACACCCTCTGCAGAGAATAAACCTATTCGAATAGCCGTGTCCATGGTTAAGGATTACAGTCTGGGATGGGTCAAGTGTTGGTCTTAGTGTCGGTCTTCGGAGGTGAAACTGTTAAACCAGAAAATGGAACTACTACCTGTGACTTGTGATAATTATGATTATTATTATTGTTGACTAACCCGTGATATTATTGATATTATCGAGTATCTCTGGGATGGTTCTACCTCCGGGATATTCACTATGATTGTTTATTTTAAAGCCCTTTATGTGGTGTCGCTCAGACGCCCGACTGTGGCATTTCTTTTAAAGCCCTTTATGTGGTGTCGCTCAGACGCCCGACTGTGGCATTTCTTTTAAAGCCCTTTATGTGGTGTCGCTCAGATGCCCGACTGTGGCATTTCTTTTAGAGCCCTTTATGTGGTGTCGCTAAGATGCCCGATTGTGGCATTGCTTGTTATTTATTTCATAAATTTTTATACTGCTATGTTTTTGCAATTCTATAAATAGCTTGCTTGCACGCATCATAATTTTATTTATCTTTTGTGATTGACGTCATGAGCATAAAATATTTTCAGCACATCATTGTTATATTATACCTGTGTTCATAATGTTTGCGAGTACATTCAAAGTACTCACTGGCTTGTCCCTGGCTATTGTCTTGGCCAGATTTTTCTTGCACGGAGAGGAGCGATGCGATGTCAGCCCCGGAACCTAAGCAATGGAGATAGCAGCCTCGCGAAGATAGGAGTTAACCTGGTCAGCTGTTCCTGTGGGAAATGGAGTCCCATAGACACTGAAGTTTCACAACCCGCTTCCGCCATCAACCACTAGAAACCAATTGTTGTACTCAGGCCAGAAGGGTCTTGTACTACATATTTTGTATTTTTGCTTGAGATTTCTGTATCAAGTTGGAGCCTCATCAGCTAACAGTAATCCCGGGGCTGATGAGCACGACGGTCTTTTCTGGAAATTTATACCCGGAAATCCGGTCGTGACAGACTTGGTACCAGAGCCAGGCTGACCATTGGCTAATCCTATCTTAGCCAGGTCAATAAATTTAGGCAAACCAACCCACCGGACCATAACCAAACCCCAGCCAAGCTTCTCGTGCAAGATAGCCACACAGTGACCCAACACCTTTTGGCAGTCGGTGCCCAACCTATCAACCTAACCTGTCGCTCATGCGCCAGTGACCGGCCCCTAAATAGTTCTTTCTCGCAAGCGTGCGAAGGAAGACCCCGTCCCCTTTTCCTATAAAAAGGGGCATACTAGCACCAACACAGCACAACACAGTCTCTTCCCCAACCTAGCCACAATGCCCGGCCCCATAGTGCACAACGAGACCATAGCAACCAACCTTGGAGGTTTTGTGACCATCCTCGCAAACCTCACCCGTCGTGCCTATGCGTTAGAGGAGCCACCAGAATATGTTGTGTACCAAGGACCCATGAGCGGTGAAGACCGTCAATTCTGGGCCACTGTACACATCTACGGTAGGGGTCTAGCACCCAAGCGCCCCTACAGGTTCACCGGAAGGACAACTTCCTTCGAGCCGCAAGCCATCCAGCTAGCCGCTCGAGAAGCTATAGTTCATCTCAGGCACTTGTCGCCCAGAGTTAACTGTCGCTCGTTCCACTACTACCCCAGACGTGAAGGGTATGGTAGACCACCCCAAGTTGCCAACGGAGATCACGAGACAGACCCCGCATTGTTGCACCTAGTGCGCTATGTAAGTGCACTAGAAGCACTATTCGACCAGATCACCATTGATCTGATCGCAGCTCGAGGAGAGCTGGTTCGTCGAGCCCCAGCAAGAAGAGAAGACGAGCCCGACGCCGACAACCCCGTCGTGCTGTTCGGACAACCGATCGAGACCCCGAGATCAGCTCCAGCCATCAGCCGAGATGCTTTGATGACCCCAGAAGTGCTTCGACGCCTTTTGGGAGCACACTCCAACGGGTTTGTGGCCAACAATCCCCGCGATGGTCGTCATCACTACCCCGACCCTGCAGTTCCTCCGCCATCTCCGACTAATCCCGGCAGTGAGACACGAGGAGAAGCCTCGACATCCACCAGGCACGCCCGTTTAGACGTAAACGAGGTAGATAAGCCGTGCGAGTGGCACCGAGTTTCAGTGTATCCTCGCTTTGTAATCGTGCGACCGTGTATATTAACGCAGCCTGTCGTTGTGCCTCTGTTTTAATAGTAGCCTTGCATATTTGGTCAGCGCATAGTTGCATATATTTTTCCGGGCCCAACTACCAAAACCAACCCGACGACAACCACAGTAACACGTCTCTTTATGGGATATGTGTATCTCTGACTCTGACCTGACCTTTGGAGCTAAGCTGGCAAATTTATTACCTTTCACCATGGTAAATAAACCAGCCCAGATGCTATATAAAGGCCACCTTGTGATCTTACCTAGCACCCCACACCTTGTGCACCACACTCACAACCATTTCCTGTCATGCCGAGCCCCAGTATTTATCTGAGAACCCCAGATGCAACCCCAGGTAGTTTTGTCAAAATATTGCGGGACTTTACCCGCAGTACCATGGGTTCTACCCAGCCACCTCAGTACGAGCTGTTCAAATCAAGGATCACCCCATCCACCTCGGAATATTGGGCAGCAGTGCACATTCCTCCTGTAGACCCCAACCAAGATCCAACAGAAGTTTCCTTCGTGGGGAAATCTATGCCAACCCCACACTTGGCCATAGAAGCTGTTGCGAAAGAAGCGATTGCTCGCCTTCGATCCGCAGTACCCTATGCCCGCGAACGAGGATATTATTACTTTCCGAGCCGTGCAGCACCCGGAGAAGTTACATCTTTTTCTGGTGGGCGGATTGAGAAAGACCCAGTACTAGCCAACCTTATCCAGTACATCATCGCTCAAGAGCATTTGAACCAGCGAGTAATGGATTATCTCCAGAGTCTCACTGATTTAAATCCTCAGATTGCCATCGGCAGACCACTGAGGCCCGACCAGGAGAGACACGTGCATCGACTGGTCAATCCACTTCCTCTGATAGAAGAGGAGTGTATCCCAGTACCAGAGACATTTTCTCAGGACCCCAACCAGTTACCGTTTTCATTTTAGACGTCACTACTGTATTTGTTATCTCAGCATTTATATTTGTGTGTATCTTATGCATGGTACCTCAATTTGTGCGACGAGTCGAGTATTTAGTTTCTATTGGTATGAGTAATTTTTTTTTGTGATTGACTTGTGTAACCGCAAAAAATCCTAGTATGAGTTTTCTTTGTACTGTATTGCTGCATCATTTATCCCGCGCTACACGGATTATTTTTATTCACACAGCACCACAGCAGCAGACTCACAACCATTACCATTTGAACACATACACTATTTGCAAGACTTTGCAACAGTGTTGCATCCAGCCAATCACCCCCCCCTTACAACAATTAGCACCCGGCACACCTCATCTACTCCTCGTGATCACCACCACCGCAGAGAGCCAACACCCGAGCAGCAGCGTCGCGACGATCGTCGAGGATCATCGCGCACAGGAGCACAGAGAGCCCCAGCAGTGTCGCCAGCCCTCCGCATATCAGGATCGCAAACCAGTCCGGCATCGCCTCCGCCATTAGAGCCTGACCCGAGCTTCTGTAAGCAGTAATGGAGAAAGGAGGAGGAGAAGTGAGGCCAGGTATGAGGAAGAAGAGAGAGGCACCCCGGCCGTTTTATAGCTCGAGCTCGGTGTACGGTGGGCGAAGTCCACCAACGCCGCTCGTCGCCGATCGCCGGTGTTCGGAGTCGAATCCGCGAGCAGTGCCGACAGCACGCTGGCCTGCGAGGTGAGTGCACGCTGCACCAGCAGCTAGCACGCCGCGCACTACCACGGTACGGCCTAGATGCCCTTCACACTAGGCGTCACCGGTGGAGAAAGTGCGCGGGAGAGGGGTAGAAGAGAGAACCAGAGGGAGAAGGAGAGACTGGCAGTGGACCCCGGTCCCACCTGTCAGCCAGAGAGAGCACTGTGCTCTCAGGTACGACCAGCGTATATTTAAATTTAGAAGTTATTCTAAATTTATATCCAGCGTAGAAATCTCACGTTTTTGTCCCGAACCGTAGACTTTTCCACGCAGCACCAGTATTCACACTGTGGTTTTTCACCACTTATTGCCCTCTCACTGTAGCCACTTTTTTATTGCGTATAGTTTTCTTAAAATAGCTTTTAACAAATCTCGAGGACGAGATTTTTCTTAAGGGGGGTAGTGTCTGTGACACCCCAAAAATTTGGCCTTGTTTTTATGAAATAAAATTTTTGCCAGGAATTAAAACTTTGAATTTCTGAGCTCCATTTTGAATTTTAAAATCATTTCCTTCCCTGTTATGATGAGTTTTTCCCAAAGTGAAAACCTTTCAAATATGTTATTGGACTTGCTTAACCTCTCAAGAAAAACTTTTCTTTTATCAGTATAACTAATTACCTAATTAAATTGCTTGATCTTTATTTTCTTGAAAAAATTGATTTTTTCAAGGTTATATGGCCATATTTGAACTACAACCATTTGATAAATTCACCTAAAATTCTAGCCAAAAATTGGAGATGTATGTGATGTTTTTAAATCACTTTTATACAAAAATATATTTTATTTGTGTAAATAGTTGAGCTCTGCATCAAACTTTCCTTCTCTGGTCCAGAGTGCATTTTGCACTACAACCCATTTAAATAATTCCTTCCAGCCTCCACCAAAATTATGGGATGTTGGTAGTAACATATGATTCAACTCTATGCAAAACATAGTGCTGTTATTTGAAAATATTGAGTGAACCAACCTCTTTTCCGTTCTGGTCCAGCCTTGTGATTTCTACTGCAACCCTATTTAATTTTGATCCAAAGATCTTGTGTTTTCTCCTACTTGTAGACAGCACTACCAAACCCCTAACTCCAGGAGCATGCACCCATTGGATTAATTTTGGTTCATGAAATAATGTCATTTATTTCCTGTCCAGAATTGAAGTTTTGTAAAACTTGCACTAGCAAGTTTCCCCTTTCGTCCAAATGACCTCACCACACTCTCATGCATCTAAAGAGACCACCATCTAGAAGTTTTGGCCACCCCAAGAGATGCCTAGGTGCCTGTGGCATTTTGTCGAACACCTGGAGAGCATGACCAGTTTTAACATGAGTTTTGGCATTGCACTGTGGGCTTGCACCCCTGATCAAACAAGCATGTCCACTAGGCTCCCAGTTGCTCCTAACCTGGGTCTGTTAATTGCCAGCCTCGACCGCGACCTCTAGCGTGCTCTGGCATAGCGTCGAACACGTCCCGTGCACGCCCGGAGCGCGAGCAGAGCGCGCGTCTTGCACGACTCGCGCCCGAGCCGACACGCTGGCCCCACGGTTTTGGCCCACTCTGCAGCACCACGCCACGCGCTCCCCTCCTCATAGCAACGCGCCAAGCAGCCCCCGCCGCGCCCGGCAGGCCAAGCGCTAGCCGGCGCCGCCGCCGACAGCCCCTGCTCCGTTCAGCGCCGCCCAAGCCACCCCGGCTCGCCACCTGGCCCCGGCACAGCCCGAGCTCATCCACACGGGTGTCCGCTAGCGTTCGTCGCCGCCACGTCGCCCTTGCTACAGAGAGGCGGTTCGCCGGAGAGCTTATCCCCACCGCCGCGGAACCGACCTCGGCGTGCTATAAATGGACACCCCGAGCCCCTCTGAGCACGCAGGCGATCTTATGCTACCCCCATGGCACTCCCCTGCCTCGCACTCGACCCGGGGAGGCCTCCTTCCCCATCTCCGGCAACTCCTGCCGCCGCCACCGCCCCGGCCAATCCGGCACCTCCAGTACCTCCCCCTCTCCGTTCTCTTTGCCAAGAACTTCCTCATCCTCCCATGAACCTTTCCCACTACTTGATTTTGATCGAGAGCCATCGCCGCCACAAAGTCACTTCGCCACCGAAGCTTTCCTCCGCCGCGGAGCTCGCCGCCGGCAGCTCCCTACACCTCCAGCTACCCTGCGACCACCGGGAGGACCGCACTGGAGTGGCGGATCCATCCCCGCCCTCAGGGCCCCGCGAGGAACCGCCAGCCGCCGGCGACGATCGCCGGAGCTCCGCCTCCGCTCGGGACAGAGAAAGAGGAGGGAGAAGACTGGTCAAACCTGACCAGTGGGCCCTCTGGACCCACTGTCAGCGACCCCGTGTCTGTCCACGTGGTTAAGTGGAGGCGTAAAGCCTCAAGTACGCCTCCTCTGCACCGAAAGCGTATTTCTATCTGAACGTTTTCTTTTCTGTTTTATTTAAAAAACAGATTTGACCAGAACTTTGACTACTTATAACTTTTTAAATATAACTCCAAATGAAATGATTCTTTTTCCTACCTCTCTCAAATTTCATCTAGTTTATTTTAAGATTTATTTGAAAAAATTTCAGAACAACTTTTGGTGCTGTTTTTATTTTGTGTGTTAATTCTTTTATATTGCTAAAATAGGATTTTTGAAGAGAGGAGAAATTTTTCAAGGTTTGGAGTGCACCCTGCCTTTCCACACATTGAAGGCAAGCATTCTGAATCCCGGCATAATATTTTGGTGTGATCGTTGATACATTTATAACACCACCGCATTTCGAAGGACTTGTTATTTCATGTGGTATGATCATATGCATGAGTGCATATTAATGATTTCCATGCTGTTGGAAATGAAGACACTTGTGATGATAATCATCCTCATGTGCCTTGCATGCATACCGGCAGGAACCCGGGAAAACCTCTGCCTTGGGTAGGTATGAGTTTGTCGCCGGTGTCCGTCGGGACGGTTATGTTTGGTATGGCATGGTAAGGTGATATGAGCGGTGATTCTGTTGGATGAAATATTTTCTTATACTAATCATGCAGGGAATACTTAAACCTCCTGAGTCGACCGTAGATCGAGTCTTGTTCCAGTAACCCCCATACTTGTTTCGTACTACCACTCGTCCCTACAGCAAGTAGAGTACGGTTCAGTAAGTTGTCAACCTCTTTCTAGCACACACCGTACAGAGAGGCCATGGTGGAAGATACCGGTTGTAGCTGGTAGGCAGGCCACCTGGTCCGGGGGCATGGGTGTTTCCAGTTGGGACCGAGAGGGGAGGCCACCCCTTAGAGCACGCGATATAAATTTGATCCCATGCAACGCGAGGTTGTAGCCTCCCCACTTAGTGTTGGCTTGACAGGTGTCGTGGGTGATTCCAGACACGTGTGAGTTAAGCTGGTGTGTGCAAGTTAGGTGTGTTTTCAACAAAAAGGCCGTAGACGGAATTAGTCCCGATGGACTAAAGAAATCCGTTACTCGTGGGTAAAGAGTACACCCTCTGCAGAGAATAAACCTATTCGAATAGCCGTGTCCATGGTTAAGGATTACAGTCTGGGATGGGTCAAGTGTTGGTCTTAGTGTCGGTCTTCGGAGGTGAAACTGTTAAACCAGAAAATGGAACTACTACCTGTGACTTGTGATAATTATGATTATTATAATTGTTGACTAACCTGTGATATTATTGTTATTATCGAGTATCTCTGGGATGGTTCTACCTCTGGGATATTCACTATGATTGTTTATTTTAAAGCCCTTTATGTGGTGTCGCTCAGACGCCCGACTGTGGCATTTCTTTTAAAGCCCTTTATGTGGTGTCGCTCAGACGCCCGACTGTGGCATTTCTTTTAAAGCCCTTTATGTGGTGTCGCACAGACGCCCGACTGTGGCATTTCTTTTAAAGCCCTTTATGTGGTGTCGCTCAGACGCCCGACTATGGCATTTCTTTTAAAGCCCTTTATGTGGTGTCGCTCAGACGCCCGACTGTGGCATTTATTTTAGAGCCCTTTATGTGGTGTCGCTAAGACGCCCGACTGTGGCATTGCTTGTTATTTATTTCATAAATTTTTATACTACTATGTTTTTGCTATTCTATAAATAGCTTGCTTGCACGCATCATACTTTTATTTATCTTTTGTGACTGACGTCATGAGCATAAAATATCTTCAGCACATCATTGTTACATTATACCTGTGTTCATAATGTTTGCGAGTACATTCAAAGTACTCACTGGCTTGTCCCTGGCTATTGTCTTGGCCATATTTTTCTTGCACGGAGAGGAGCGATGCGATGTCAGCCCCGGAACCTAAGCAATGGAGATAGCAGCCTCGCGAAGATAGGAGTTAACCTGGTCAGCTGTTCCTGTGGGAAATGGAGTCCCATAGACACTAAAGTTTCACAACCCGCTTCCGCCATCAACCACTAGAAACCAATTGTTGTACTCAGGCCAGAAGGGTCTTGTACTACATATTTTGTATTTTTGCTTGAGATTTCTGTATCAAGTTGGAGCCTCATCAGCTAACAGTAATCTTGGGGCTGATGAGCACGACGGTCTTTTCTGGAAATTTATACCCGGAAATCCGGTCGTGACATCACGTCACCTCCTGGGGTCGTTGGTGTTCGGCCTTCTCATGTGGCAACCTCAGGAGATCCACTCGGCACAGGTTGCCTAACCATCTCGCAGGACCACCACAGCCACCAAAGAATCAAGACCAGATGCAACCCGCCTTGAGGTAGGGCCTCGTGAGTCCCGCGCTGACTCACGAGTGCCCAGACACACCTCTTCTAGCCCTTCCGTGCAAGCCATGTGTCAGGGCGAGGTTATACACACCCCGGGGACTCCACTCAGAGGGAGCCCTCACCCATGCACCATTGGAAGCACCATGCTCCGCGCTGGCAGTCGACATGGTCGATGAGCGGCTATGCCTGTGCAAGAGCGGAAGCACTATGCTCCGCACTGGTGATAAACAACTGAGGGCGGCCCCATGGCCGTACCAACCTTAGGGAGCTCTGAGCTCAGTGTCCCGCCTCGTCACAATGCCTCCCATCAAGAGAGCCGCATGATGGGGATGGGCACGGGGGGCTGCACTCGGGTCACGCCCGAGCATGCGCCACCCTGCCAGGTCCCTCGGACCTGGTCGTCACGCGCCCCTCCCGAGCGGAGCCTCAGCAAGGGAAAAGGTATGAAGGTCGTTTGGACGTCAAGGGTGACTCCTGAGCATCGCAACTCAGGAGCCTAACTGGCCACGTAGCCCCTTGCCCCTTGATTCCGTCCTGGCAATCCGGACGGCCAAACAGCGGCTGAGGTATGCGCGGGTGAGGCAGTCCTGGATTAAGGGGTCCTCGGACGTCCGGACTATTGATGTGGGCCGGTCTGATGAGCTGTTAAGATACAAGACCGAAGACTCTCTCCCGTGTCCGGATGGGACTCTCCTTGGCATGGAAGGCAAGCCTGGCGTCCAAGATCTTAAGATTCCTTTCTCTGTAACCGACTTGTATAACCCTAGTTCCCTCCGGTGTCTATATAAACTAGAGGGCTTAGTCCGTAGAGGCAATCATAATCAGATAGGCTAGGCTCCTAGGGTTTTAGCCATTACGATCTCATGGTAGATCAACTCTTGTAACACTCATATTCATCAAGATCAATCAAGCAGGAAGTAGGGTATTACCTCCATAAAGAGGGACCGAACTTGGGTAAACATTGTGTCCCCCGTCTCCTGTTACCATCAATCTTAGACGCACAGTTCAGGACCCCCTACCCGAGATCCGCCGGTTTTGACACTGACATTGGTGCTTTCATTGAGAGTTCCGCTGTGATGTCAAAGACAAGATTGATGGCTCGCCTTGTTATCAAGGACGATATCACCTCCGGAGGAGCTCTGGCCCCAGGCCAAACCCTTCGGCTGGGCGACTTTATCATGACCGCCCGATCGACCGTTAAGCCGACGATGACTTCTCGGGTCGTCAAAAATCACCTCTGCGTTGATCTCGAATACTCCAAGCGGATGGATCCAACGGAGATGTCATCTTTAAATGAACTCCTCGATCGCCTTGCCGCCTTGGGGGTTGCTACAGACTACGATCGGATTGGGCTTAAACCCGATCGGAGAAAAATCAGATCTCCACTGATCACCCACCAGATAGCGGTAATAAGGGAGCAAAAAAAACTCACCCTCCGTATTGAGGACGAACTATGTTCGAATTTCTGAGCTCGAAGAGCCAGATACCTGTCTGCATAACAACGCGCCCTGCTTCCCGAACCTATAATCGGACGACGGGCTTGAAAAATTAGTTGATATCCCGGAGCCCGAACTGTTAAGCTCGGAAGTTTCTCAAACTCTGGGTCCCAAATCGGGTCAGGGTTTGGATTTGAGTCCACCCACCCAGATACACGCGATATCATAGACATATGACAGCAGTCTCAGGAAACAGTCCACCACTTATGGGCAAGATTCCTCCTTGTCAAAGAAAGATTAAAGATTGCTACAACAGAGACGCGATCTCAATATTCTACAACAATTGTACGGACGAAGGAATCCTTAACGCCATCAACCGCCATCGCGTATTACACTTTGCTGACTTGGCAACCATAGTACAGAAGTACTACGCAATGAAAGCACCTGGAAAACACAGGCAGCTCACTGGGAACCATCGGTTTCCACTCCACCTCTCATCTAGACAAAAAGGACGCACCCTCGCGGGACGCCAGATCCAATCGTAAAGAAATACAAGCCCATTACGGGGCGCAGAATTGTTCTGGAGGGATGGGTCGATAGGCCATGCAAAATACACACAACGCCGGATACCATGCCAACCCAAAACCTTAGAGCATGTTGGATACTCCGGCAAGTGGCCAAGAGTGGCGAGGAAATCCTCACCAAAAACACCCTAGAGCAACACCCCCCGAAAGATGACGACCTCAGAGTATTGACGGTCTTCGAGACCTTCGCTTCAAACAATAGGCGCAAAAGGGTACTCCGCAACCTCGCCGAAGTCTGCCAAATCGCAGCAATAAACCCCTGGAACGACACAGCCATAACTTTCAATGCCGGTGACGAACCAAAATCCAGGACAGTCTAGGCACCAGGCGCCTTGGTCCTCAGTCCAATCATGGACGGCTTTCGGCTCACCAAAGTGCTCATGGACGGCGGCAGCGGACGAAACCTCATCTACGAGGACACACTCAGCAAAATGGAATAAGACAGGAGCCACATCAAACAGAGTAGCATGACCTTCTAAGGAATCATTCCCAGTCGAGAGGCACGATGCGCGGAAAAAATAACACTCGACGTGGTATTCGGCACGCCGGAGAATTATCGGTCTGAAGAAATAACCTTTCAAGTGGCCCCTTTCAACAGTGGATATCACGCCCTATTAGGGCGAGATGCATTTGCACGCTTCCAAGCTATACCTCATTATGGGTACATGAAGCTCAAGATGCCCGGTCCCAATGGTATTATCACTCTTGCCAGCGATCCAGACGCAGCACTCCGCACCAAAACAAAACCGCATCGTTGGCCCTTGAGGCATTGTCTGAATCCCTCGCGGCCGAAGAGTTAACCGCACTACGCTCCACGGTGGATAGGGACGACATAATCCTGGACAAGCAAACCAAATCCACCTCCTTTAAACCAGCAGATGAATTAGTCAAATTTCAAGTCCATCCAACAGACCCC
Organism: Triticum dicoccoides; assembly: GCF_002162155.2. Lineage (NCBI taxonomy): Eukaryota > Viridiplantae > Streptophyta > Magnoliopsida > Poales > Poaceae > Triticum > Triticum dicoccoides. The sequence goes on from NC_041382.1 coordinate 394,330,808, forward strand.
ATGAAGACATCATCCATCAGGGCACAACTGAACCCAACGGTCGGTGCCGCACTACGAGAGTTTCTACGCGAGAACTGGGACATATTCGCCTGGCACCCTTCTAATATGCCGGGAATCCCACTCAGGTTGGCCGAGCACAGCCTCAATATATTGAACGGAAATAAACCAGTCCAGCAAACACTACAGCGCTTTTCCGAACCTAAACGTCAAGCTATGGAGGAGGAGCTAGACAAGCTAATCGAGCCGGATTCATCAGAGAAATAAAACACCCGGACTAGCTAGCAAACCTGGTGATGGCGCCAAAGAAGGATAAATCATGGCGCCTATGTGTCGATTTCAAAGACCTTAATAAGGCCTGCCCTAAGGATCCCTTCCCCCTCCCCCGCATCGATTAGATCATTGACGCTACTACGGGGCACGATTCACTTTGTTTCCTTGACGCATATTCTAGATACCATCAAATCAAAATGAAGGAGTCCGACCAAGCCGCAACGGCAATTATTATACCATATGGGCCATTCTATTTCAATAGTATGCTCTTCGGGCTCAAAAACGCCGGGGCCACCTACCAACGCATGATTCAAACATGCCTGGAGAAACAAATCGACAAGACAGTGGAAGCGCATGTAGATGACATCATCATCAAAATCAGGCACGTCGAGTCATTAATAGACGATCTGCGTCTCACATTCGACAACCTCCGTACATATGACATCAAACTCAATCCGGAAAAGTGTGTTTTCGGCGTTCCCGCTGGAAAACTGCTGGGTTTCATCGTTTCCAATAGAGGAATTGGGGCGAACCCAGCCAAAATCCGGGCTTTGTCACAGTTGGCCACACCAACAGACCTTAAGCAGGTCCAAAAATTAGCTAGGTGTGTGGCAGCGTTAAGTCTCTTTATCTCCAGACTTGGAGAAAAAGCATTGCCACTTTATCACCTTCTTCGGCGCACCGACCACTTCGAGTGGGAGGATGCGGCAACGCCCGGACTGGAAGAAATAAAGGCTCTTTTAGCAAGGAATCCAATACTGGCCGCGTTGAACATCGGCGAACCAATGTTATTATACATCTTTGTGACACACCAGGTGGTGAGCGCAGTGCTCGTTGTTGAACAAGAGGAGGACAGACACAAATTCCCGCTTCAGAAGCCCGTATACTACGTATCCACGGTCCTCACACCATGCAAATCCGAGTACCCTCATTACCAAAAGATAGCATGCACGGTCTTCATGGCATCCCGGAAGCTACGACACTACTTCCAAGAGTGCTCGATCACGGTGGCTTCTGAAGTACCACTCGATGACATAATAAACAACCGCGACGCCACGGGCCGGATTGCCAAATGGGCCATTGAGCTCCTGCCATTCGACATAACGTATAAACCGCACCGAGCCATCAAATCCCAAGTGTTAGCTGATTTCATCGCCGAATGGACAGAGGCCAAACTCCCTAAAGAGTACGACACATATTCTAACTGGATCATGTACTTCAATGGCTCTCAGATGCTGGCCAGTTTAGGAGCGGGCGTCGTCTTAACATCCCCAACAGGAGAAATAGTCCAGTACATACTCCAAATCTTATATACAGACTCCAATAATGCAGCCAAATATGAGGCCTTATTGCATGTTCTCCGGATGGCTGTCTCCATGGGCATACAACGCCTGGAAGTGCGCGGGGATTCAAACCTCACAATATCTCAAATAAATGGAGATTTCGATGCCAAAGATCCGAAGATGGCGGCTTACCGTAACGCCGTTCTCAAAATTTCAGCTCGGTTTGAGGGGCTTGAGTTTCATCATGTGGCTCGAGAAAGTAATCAAGCGGCGAATGTGCTTGCTCGCATCAGCGCCAAGTGCGACCCCGTCCCACCCAACATCTTTTTGGAAAGGCTCTTCAAGCCATCCGTGGTGTGGCAAGGGGAGAGCGGCAACACCAGTCTGGATCCGACTATAGCCCCAGATTCCGAGCACACCAATATCATCGGGAGCTCAGCCACCGAAATAACACCGTCGGACCATCTCGTCATGGCAGTCATTGCCCCATGGACCGAACCCTTCTTGGCCTACCTTAATAGGCAAGAACTCCTAGAGGATCAGAATGAGGCTCGCTGCATTGTCCGGTGCTCGAAAGGCTACAAGGTTCACGATGGAGAACTCTACAAGAAAAGCGCTACAGGAGTACTCCAAAGATGTATCTTCGAGGAAGAGGGGCGGCAGCTCTTGGCTGAAATTCATGCCAGTCTCGGTGGTCACCACGCCGCGGCTCAGGCCCTTGTGAGCAAGGCCTTCCGTACGGGTTTCTATTGGCTGACGGCCAGAGCAGATGCATAGGACCTTGTCCAACATTGCGTTAGATGCCAACATTTCACCAACCAAAGCCATATGCCATCCACCGCTCTACTCACAATCCCCATAACTTGGCCTTTTGCGGTCTGGGGGCTTGATATGGTCGGACCCCTTAAAGGAGGAATCCATAAGAAAAAATATCTGCTGGTCATGGTGGACAAATTCACTAAGTGGATAGAGGCCAAACCAGTTAAAATGACCGAAGCTGGACCTGTGATAGACTTCATATTTGGTGTTGTGCACCGTTACGGTGTTCCACACAGCATCATCACCGATAATGGCTCCAATTTCAGAGCCGATGAGGTGAAAACCTGGTGAGGTAATCTAGGCATTAAGCTCGATTACGCTTCCGTCTATCACCCACAAACATACGGTCAAGTCGAACGAGCAAATGGTGTTATTATGAGCGGCATTAAGCCCAGACTAGTGCAATCTTTGAAAGAATCAGACAAGCACTGGGTTGAGGAGCTCGACTCCGTACTCTGGGGGCTGCGGACCACGCCCAATTGCACTACCAGATATACACCTTTCTTCATGGTGTACGGCATAGAGGCTGTGCTACCCTGCGATATTATTCATGACTGACCTCGAGTGCGCATGTATGAAGAGAGAGAGGCCGAGCTTGATCGGCAGGATAGCTTAGATGCCCTCGAGGAGGAGCGCGACATTGCAAAAGATCGTTCTGCATTTTATCAGTAGAAGGCTCAGAGTTATCAAAGCAGAGAAGTGTGGGCCAAGACTTATAATGTTGGTGAACTCGTTCTACGCTTGCCGGAGAAGAAAAAGGACAAACTCAAGCCCAAGTGGGAGGGTCCCTTCATCATTGACGAAGTTCTCATCGGAGGAGCGTACTGCCTGCGTGATGCAGCACACAATCACCTAGAGCCAAACCCATGGAACGCGGCTAGACTCCGAAGATTCTATGCCTAGTACCAAACTCTTTGTTCATCTCCTCCCCCCTTTTTGTTTCCATTATTTCCTTTTTTCTCTCTTCTCTTTTTGCCTTTTCTCCTTTTTAGCCTTAAAGCTTTCGTACGGCTAGACCATACACTGACGACGTACACATCCTCAAATATGTATGTCCATTATACCTGGGGGCTTCTTTTATACAAGCTTGTTATTATTATTTTTCGAGCATTAAGCTCACCGCATACGTGTCTTTCCCTCGTTTGTACCTTTTCTTCGCCATTTTATGCATCGATATGAATTAAGTTTTGGCCAAGCTGGTTGCCTGGCTCCTGTGCTTATGCCCTACGTTCCCGTTAGTTCGGCTAGTGCATAAAGGGAGCACCTCTGCGATTGTTACTGCCAGGTCATCCAGACGTTTACCTTAGACTGGGTGAAGCCGAAAGCTAGCGTTCTTAAGGGAATATTCGGTCGGTGGACTAAAGATGTTTTTTACTCATTACATTATAAACCCCCAGATGGTACATATACTGTGATTTTTTAATGATAGTTTGGGCATGCATGTTGACGCATGCTCACCCAGGGAAAGGAACCCTTAACGGAACTATTCTATCTGGAAGATGTTTCTTACAATCACAATGTAATATAAGATAGCTAGCCGGATACAACTTGTCTGTTCAAGCAACTATGACCCCTACGCCTGGTTTCCACGCATACCCTGGTTTATTTCGCAATTCAGGTATTCAGAAACACTCTGCACATTCGCGTCCAGAGGTCTAAGTGAAAAGGTCTGCCATGACAATCATTTTTACAATTCGGCTAGGAATAAATATGTCAAGGAAAGTACATAGTCACTTGGACTCAAAAACTTCCTCTTCTATGCCGTCAAACAGGTTGTCTAGCTTACAGTCCTGTTGCGAATATTTTGTGGCTACTTTTACTTGGTCATATACCAAACTAGCGGGAATTTCCTTTCCATCTGACCCTAGAGGTATGTCAGATGTGGGGTTCCGGCAGACCCTTGAGGTTCGAACTCTAGGGTGCGCGCAAAGATCTTCCCCCTACCAATCCACGTCTGAACGCCTCGCTGAGAATCTAAGCTAAACAATGAACAGCACAAGGGACACGAGCTTTATACTGGTTCGGGCAACCGTTGTCGTGTAATACCCTACTCCAGTGTGTGCTGTGGTGGATTGCCTCAAGGGCTGATGATGAACAGTACAAGGGGAAGAACAGCCTTGTGAGAGGTGTTCTTGGGCTGGTGCGAATAACTACTTGGGTGAGTTCGTTCGCCTCTTGATCTGATGAGAACTCGATTCTCCCCTCTCTACTGGGGTGGCTTTCCCTATTTATAGACGCCCTGGTCCACTTCCCAAATATTGAGTAGGAAGGACGCCAACAACGACCATTTTGAAGGGGAACATCTAGTACAAGTTATCCGGACTAAAGTTGGTCTTTGGCTGCCAAAGGCACTGGCGATGACGCTGTGTTGGGCTCCACGGTGACCTCCATCCTGCCGCTCTGCTGGTCTTGGTCTCGTTGCACCGAAATGGTAACCCTTGCCTGATGCCTTGATACTCTGTGCCTGTGCTTGCCCCCTTTGCACCAAGGAGGAAACAAGGACACTGCGCAGGCCGGCACCCGCCTAGTCTTGTTCGTCATGGCTTGCGTCACGGGCACCTCGCGAGGTACCCCTTCCTTGATCTCTCTGCCTCCTCGCGAGCCTGCCCGGTGAGGCCGCTCCTGAGGAAGCCTTGCGTCGTCCACCCCGCGAGGCTTGGCCCCTCGCGAGGGTCTTGAGCTTGCGTTGATGAATATGGGCCGTACTGGGCCACCACTTGAGCCACGCCGCAGGCCACAGGCAGGCAAGTCTGGGGACCCCCGTTCCCAGAACGCCGACAGTAGCCCCCGGGCCCAAGGCGCTCTCGGACTTGGCTTAGCGGAGAAGTGAAAGGGCAAGTGCGGAGCACCGCGGGCCCCAAAAGCCTGTGGCCTTGGGCGCCGCGTGGTAGTTGATTGGACGTGGGCGCCTCCGCTTCCCCATGCTGCCTTGGCAACTGCTCGACTTGACTAGTCCCTACATGCAAAATTGAGTCATGATTACCTGCGATCGTGGAGGCCGACGGTTGGCCTCCTCTAGACTATAAGTACAGAGGGGCGTGAGCCCCGCAGTCCATCTCTCCTTGCTTTGCTCCTTCTTCCTCGCTCCTCCTCCATATTGACGCCAATGGCGCCGATCCGCCGGTTCTCAGCCGAAGAGAAAGGGAAGGCCCACCCGAGAGGGTCCCGACCCGCTTCCGCCGAAGAAGCGGTCGGTCCCCGGTCGCCGTGACTAGGTCGCTCGGCATGAGACGTTGAGGCCTTGGTACGAGCGGCCACCACCTGGGTTTCCGCTGCCCTTGTATGCCTGGGCTGAGGGCCCTAGGGAAGAAGACACCGAGCGGCACCGCCCGCGCCGCCGCCGACGCCGACGAATCACGGCGGTGCGCGTCGTCGCCCCTGGAGTCCACGCTGAGGGCTCTTCTCGCGAGCTCGTGCTTCACGCCGCCATGCCTCCAAGCTCTTGGATTCGCCTTCCTCCCTCTTTCGCTTTCAAGATGCCGCCGAGGGAGCCTCTTGAGCTCTGCTTGTAGCATGCCGACTTCAGTACCCCTGCAAGCGGAGCGGAGGTTGAGGTTGTCGCTCCGGGCAAGGTCTACATGACCCGGGGCTGGCGCGAGATCGCCCGGGTCTGCTGAACAGTAGGTGCCCTCGAGGTTCATTTTGAATACGATGGCGCCTCCTTGATGTTCTTCAAGGTCTTCGACGCGGAAGGACGCCGACTGGAGTGCTGCCCCAGGGAAGGCGACCGGGGCATATAAGTGGCGAGGGCTAGGTCCGCCTCCTGCTTCCACTGCAGCTCCTCCGGCATCGGCGGAGATGCCGGTGGGTCCAACGACTCTCCTGAGCTTCTCGTAACTCCGGAGACGAGCGACGACAGCTACGAGCCTTCGAGCTCGCCTCGCGCCCGGAGCGGAGTTGCTGCATCAGGCTGCCAGCGCGGCTGATCTGGATGGGGTTGGCGCCGGCGCTTGGTGGCCCACTGTTGATGATGACGTCGACCGTGGAGGCGCATGTAGGTAGGGTCCCTTAGGATTAGCACCTTTTGTTCCCGGCGAGGAATCAAGGAAATACCCCGTGGGGGCATGTAAAGTGCCTGCTATGTCTTTTGTTAATGTCATCCTTATTATGGAGTGGTGCGAGATGCTTGTCCTGTCTCGGCTCGGTTCCCCCTTTCTAACCTCACGAGGGCTTGGTGCTCTACGCTGATAGGTCCCGGTCCCCAGGCAGACTTCAGCCGTCGCTAGTATGCCAGGTCGCGATGCCGTGGTCAAGGCCAGGAGGTGAGTGGCCCGAGGTCCAGTAAGAGCCCCTGAGGCGCGATGCTCAGGAGGTCCCCTTTAGCGCTCAAGCAGCCACCGCTGGGCGAGAAAGGAAGGCAACGTCGCCGTCACATAGCCGCATTAGGTGAGGTGTCGCGTTGATTAGCTTTTCCAGGGGCGTGACTTATCTCGTGGGCTTGGAGTCGTTCCTTAGCAAGGTGCTGGACCTGCGTGTCGGCAGCTGGGATGTCGCTGGGTCAGGCCCTCGTGAGCTTCTCCTCTCTTCCCCGCACTCTCCTTTGCTCTCTACGTCCTCAGGTCCCGGCCCTCGAGCAAGCTCAGCCGCGGCTGGTATGCCAGGTCGCGATGCCGTGGTCAAGGCCAGGGGGTGAGGGCTGGAGTGGCAGTAAGAGCTCCTAAGTCGCGATGCTCAGGCGCCCCCCTTTCAACATGGGAGCGGATCGCACGAGAGAGAGAGAGAGAGAGAGAGAGAGAGAGAGAGAGAGAGAGAGAGAGCTCACGACGCCCCCCACGTGATTCCTTAGGTGGACCCTGTAAACCAACACGAGCAAACATGGACTGCCATTACAATTGCCGGCCAGCCATTGGTTGCTCTGAGGGAGTGATTGAGGCACTGAGGGCCTGGTGAGGTAGCGCTTTGCAAGGCTACCGTGGCCAGAGCTCGACCACTCAGATTTGTCGACATTGCAGGGACGGACCCATGCGCAAGCGCCATGCCAGAGCGAGCGGCTCCAAAGGTAGGTGTCAATCGTGCAGGCAATTATCATAGGCAGGTTAAGCATGAAAAGGCAATCCAACTTAGATAGATGCAGGAAGACGCATGCCACTGGGTCAGGCCCGAGTGTTTTGGGGATGATGCAGCCCGAGGGGTGTGCCCAACAAGGTAAGCTAGAGACATAAGCAAAATGGATACATGTTGCGGGGACAGACCCACGTGACCTGGGAATGATGCAGCCCTGAGGGCGCTCCCAGCTGAAATGAAACTCGAAAGATGTCACCTGATATCATTGTAGAGCGATGGTTGGAGACGACGCGCGGTGAAGAAGCCAATCCTCACGAGCCTTCGGAACACTGAGCATCGGGAGGCTCTAGAGGTCCGGGTGGCTCGGCAAGGTCCATCTCCATCTCCTCCAGGAACGCGCGGTGCCTGGCCACCCGAGCCTCCAGAATGCTCCTCATCAGGTGCTGGTGAGCAGCAGCCGCGTTCGATAGGCCGAAAGGCATGCGAACGTAGTTGTGAGGTGGACCCTCGCAATGTCCCACACGTGAAGGCCAGAAGCGCTCCTGAGACGCGACTCGATTGAGCCCTGGGTAGTCGATGCAGACGCGCAGCCCGCCATCCTCACCTGGATGGGGAGCTACGCTGGGTAGGCGGTGACTGCCGTGCATGGCTCTCGGCTCTTGCAGCTCCTGAGTGATCTTGGTGACGAACTCCTGAGGGTTTGGCCCTCCTTGCCTCATGCCTTCCTGAGGAAAACGTTCCGCGAAGCACGCCTCCAAGTGGTGCCCGAGCGCCTCCCTCGTGATCTTGGCAAAGTCAGTGGCCCTCTAGGAGAGAGCCCCCGAGCCTTGCCCGAGGAGGGCGCCGGGCGCGCCTTCCTATGCGATGGAGGGAGGCGCCCCTTGAACGGGCGTGGATCCTGACGCGGTGTCCCCGGAGTTGCCTGCCTCCTGATGTCTTGAGATGGGTGATGTCTTCTTCTTCTTGGGAGCTGCCTCGGGGAGGTTCCCACTCTTGTTGTCTGGGTCCTCGATTGATGCGGCTTGAAAGGCACGCTCGAGAGAGCACACAACATCCTTCACTTCACAGGGAACTGTGATGACTCCACCGCTTCCTGGCATCTTGAGGACATTGTAGCCATGGTGAGTCACTGCCATGAACTTGGCCAGGGCTAGATACCTGAGGATGGCATTGTACGGCAGGCGAATGTGGGTAACATCGAAGTCGATGAGCTCGGTACGGTAGTTCTTGCGCTGTCCAAAGGTGACAGGGAGGCGGACCTGCCCTATCGGGGTGGTGGAACCCTCGGTGACTCCTGAGAAAGGCTTGGTTAGCTAAAGCTGATCATACGGCACTTGGAGATTGTTGAACGTCTTGACGGACAAGACGTTGAGTCCTGCGCCGCCATCGGTGAGGGTCTTGGTAACTTGCACATTGCTGCTTACTGGGGAACAGAGCATTGGGAGGACACCAGCCGTTTCCACGCACTTGAGCTGATCCACTGAGCTGAATGTGATGGCGCACGTGGACCACCTGAGAGGGCGTGTGGCCTCGAGCTTGGGGAGGACTGCATTCACCTCGCGAGCAAACTGCTTGAAGATGCGCTGAGAGGCTGGGGCCTGGGCAACGCCCAAGAAGCAAGCGATAGCACGCGGCTCCTGGAAGCCCCCAGCCCCCTCGTCCTGATGATGGTCGTCATTCCTTCTTGGCGGTGGTGGCAGAGGAGGAAGGCCTGCGTTGCCTTGTGGGCGATCCTCACGAGGCCGATCCCTCCAAGCCCCCTCACGAGGCTGGTCCTGCCAGCAGTCCTCGCGAGGCCGGTCACGCCACCCTTGGCGAGGGCCACGGTCGTCCCATCGTCCTCCACCTCTTCCTCCGCCTCGGTCGTAGCCCCGATCATTGCGCTCGGGGCGTCGACCGACACGTCCTTCTTACACGGCTCTGAGCTCTTGGCATTCGTTGGTGTTGTGGGTGTGGAGATCGTGGTACACGCAGTACCGGCTGCCCTTGGACGACTCCGGCTGGTCCCTGTCGTGCTTCATATCTGGCTATGGTGTGACCACAACCGCTCCTTTGCACTTCACATCCTTGGCCTTGGCTTTCTTCTCTTCTAGGTCAGCAGCTGGGAGCTCGAGAAGGGAGAGGTGCCCCTCCTTAGTCCTTGCGCACTTGGTCGCCGGATTGAATAGCTCCAAAGACGTGCACAGATCTTCGTGGATCGCCAGTTCCTCCTTCATCTTGACGTCGCGGACGCCGTCGGATAATGCTGAGATGATGGCCTCCTCGGTCACCTTGGGAATCTTGAGGCGAGCGATGTTGAAGTGCTGGATGTACTTCTGCAGAGTCTCTCCGGGTTGCTGCTTGATGCGGCGCAGGTCACCCACGGCCGGTGGATGGTCGCGAGTGCCCTGGAAGTTGGCGATGAAGTGGGTGCGCATCTCATCCCAGGAGGAGATCTTGCCGGGAGGAAGGTTCAGGAGCCAGGTGCGGGAACCGTCCTTGAGCGCCATGGGAAAACAGTTCGCCATGACCTTTTCATCTCTGTTGGCTGCTTTGATGCCCAGCTCGTAGAGCTGCAGGAACTGCGCGGGGTCGGCAGTGCCGTCGTAGCGAGGAGGCAGGTCCGGCTTGAACTTGCCCTGCCAGGCAACACTGCGTAGTTCGATGGTGAAGGCGCAGTAGCCTGCAGTGGCCACCGGAGCTCTTTGCTGACATGGGGCTTGTTCCTGGGGATTCCCGTGCGCCGCCGCTAGGGGCAACGCGGGGTCTTGACGCACCGGCGCAGGGATGCAGTCATGACGTGCTGGTGCAGGAAGCACGCAAGCACCTTCTTGGGGACGAGGGATTTCTTGGCAGCTCCTTTCTTGTCGCGCGTGCGCTGGACACGGTGGGTCTCGTCCAAGGGCCGCGCGCCTTGGAACCAGGGCACCTTCTTGGGGAGGAGGTGGCGGAGGCACCTCCTGAGCTGCATCACCCACGCAGGACGGAGGGCGAGGCAGCGAGAGGGACGGCGCAGGGGAGCCCCCTGCGGCGCTGACGAGCTCGGTGATGCAAGCGAGCCACTCCTCGTAGAGGTCGTCGATGAGACGGTAGTGTAGGAGCTCACGTGCCAGGAGCAACATGGCATGCGCGTCCGTGGGAGCGCGATGGGCGTGCGACGACGAACCAGCTGGAGTTAGCGACGGGGTGGCGGTGCAGCCTTCCCGCCGCACCGAGGGATGCAGCGACGACGCCTGCTGCTTGTTCCCCACCGGGCCGGTGGTGGCGTTGGTGGCAGGTGATGGAGAACAACGGGGACACCCGCCGACGGGAGCCATCTGGGCGACGCGGGCAGCGAGAGCAGCCCGACGCTCGGCGCGAGCTCGGCGAGCGTCAACCATGGACACGACGAATGTTCGAACACAAAACAGCGGAAGAGAGATTCCGGCGCACCCCTACCTGGCGCGCCAAATGTTGGATGTGGGGTTCCGACAGACCCTTGAGGGTCGAACTCTGGGGTGCGCGCGAAGATCTTCCCCCTACCGATCCACGTCTGAACGCCTCGCTGAGAATCTAAGCTAAACGATGAACAACACAAGGGACACGAGATTTATACGGGTTTGGGCCACCATTGTGGTGTAATACCCTACTCCAGTATGTGGTGTCGTGGATTGCCTCAGGGGCTGATGATGAACAGTACAAGGGGAAGAACAGCCTCGCGAGAGGTGTTCTTGGGCTGGTGCGAAGAGCTACTTGGGTGAGTTCGCTCGCCTCTCGATCTGATGAGAACTCGATCCTCCCCTCTCTACTGGGTGGCTGTCCCTATTTATAGAGGCCCTGGTCCTCTTCCCAAATATTGAGCCGGAAGGGCGCTAACAACGGCCATTTTGAAGGGGAACATCTAGTACAAGTTATCCTGACTAAAGTTGGTCTTCGGCTGCCAAAGGCACTGGCGATGACGCCATCTTGGGCTCCACGGTGACTTCCATCCTGCCGCTCTGCTGGTCTTGGTCTCGTTGCACCGAAATGGTAACCTTTGCCTGATGCCTCGGTACTCCGCGCCTGTGCTTACCCCCTTTGCGCCAAAGAGGAAACAAGGACACTGCACAGGCCGGCGCCAGCCTGGTCTCGATCGTCATGGCTTGCGTCACGGGCACCTCGCGAGGTACCCCTGCCTTGATCTCTCTGCCTCCTCGCGAGCCTGCCTGGTGAGGCCGCTCCTGAGGAAGCCTTCTGTCGTCCGCCCCGCGAGGCTTGGCCTCTCGTGTGGGTCTTGAGCTTGCGTTGATGAAGATGGGCCGTACTGGGCCACCACTTGAGCCACACCGCTGGCCGCAGGCAGGCAAGTCTGGGGACCCCCGTTCCCAGAACGCCGACAAGGTCCGACCCGGGCCATATGATTCGGATCAAGCTTGGAATACCATGTTTTTACCATGGCCCAAGCCTCTCGCGCACCTTCTCAGTAGGCCGATATCTTCCATAATCGGACGCGCCTCCGTGCTCCTTTGAATAGCTGTAAAAGCTCCTCCATACATCCTGGAGGGGAGGCGGATGGCCATAGGGCCTTGGCAACACTCCGCATTGCCTGCCGAGCTCGCTCATGCATTTGCGACAGCTCTTGTAGCAGATCATCTGACGATCCGGACATTTCCTCTTCGGGACGGCCGGTCAGCATACCTACAGACATGAATCTGTCAGTACCTTTCCTTACCGAACTACATGGAGGTAAGTTTTGAACACATACCTAATATGCCGCCCCGCAGCCTCTTATTTTTCTTCACGGAATCAGCCACCTGGGCCCATACATCCTTCAGTTCTTCGCCCAGCTGGGTGTTGGAATCCTGGAGCTTATTTTTCTCCCCCCTGACCCGTGTCAGTATACGTTTGCCTACGGCCAATTACCTGTTGGCTTCTCATTCACCCGCTTGTGCGACTATCAGTGACTCTTCCGGATGATCTGACAATCTTGCCATGAGATATGTTAGCATTGTTGGTATATAATTCTGTTTTTTCTCGATGGAGGGACAATTTACCTGGCGATGTCTTTTTAGATTTCTCCAGTTCAGAGGTCGCAGCAGCTAGCCGGGTCCGACACTATTCCAGCTCTTGAGACAATAGGTTGTTCTTCTCCATAAGCGCCTGGTTAAAAAATGATCCTTGAATCAGTTGTATCAACTACTTCAAGTCTCGGGGGCTACTGGTATATAGTTATCAGATTTGTACAATATGAACTTACCCGCATATCTTTCAAATGCTGGTCTATGGCTCTGCGGGCCCGTCTCGAGCTGAAGGCATTGAATGCCACTTTTCAAAAGCCAAGGTCGCGAAGAACGGCCCTCCGACGCCGAGGACTCATGGCGCTTTCCACTTCCTAGTTTGTGACGGATACATCGTCTGAATCCTTTGCTGAAGGACAATCCGGCGTCACTCCCGTATCAGCCCTTGTCTTTACGGTAGGGTCTGGAACCTGGCTGTTGGGAGTGTGACCGGCAGGACCCTCGGACATAGTCCGGCGAATGCTCTTCTTGATAAAATATAAACGGATAATGTCACAGTTGGATGTGACTATCAAGGGGCATATTCACAAAGCCATACCTCTTTGAATAAGGCTCAGTGGCGTCCTCGTCTGCCTTCCTCTTCGAAGGCTGGCCCAGTGTGGGCGCCGCTCTCTCTGGAGTTGCCTTTGGAGCACGTAACAGTGCGGTGGGTGAGGCCGAATAAGGAAGCTCTTTTGAAGAGAGATGTCTCTTGATTACTTACCTATGAGGCAGGGAGAAGGCCAGGATAGTCGGCGATGATGGCCACTTCCGTGTCGTCATAGCTCGCCTGATAAAACACCCCATCCTCAAGCTCCACGAAAATGTGTGGATCCTCTTCGAATCTGGGATCAAGGTCCCGATTATGATCCTATGGCTGTGGGGCGGGGCAATGGATACCCGCGGTAACTGTCTGCATCTCCTGTTACAAATGGATGGGTTGATGTCAATGAGATATGACTCATAGGATTGAGTAAAGTGGTGGGGTTTGAAACTCACCCAGCTGGGAGGATTGTACATGGAAAATCCATCTCTGCGCTTAATGCGAGTGAATTCCTCTTCCTCCCCTTTGAACAGTTCGTCCAATATTTTGGCCAAAGCGGCGGTGGTGTCCGGACCCTTCCGACTGCAGCGGGAGGCATCATCCTCCCCATTATAGTGCCACATGGGAATGCCTCTGTATTGGAGTGGCTGAACCCCTCATACTATTGAGGTCCCATTACCTCGACTATTGATAACCCGGACTGGGCAAGTGTCTTTATCTTGCTCATAAGTTCATGGACTTTCGCACTATCTTCCTCCTCGAGACTCCGAGGGCACCAGCTGTGGCGTTTCTTCAACGGGATGCTTCCGAACTCGGGAAGACCCCTTCGGATTGGGTTGGGAAGGGCGACTTCTTCAATATAGAACCATTCGGAAGGCCACTCTTCGGATGCCTTCTTTGGTGTGCCGGATAGGTATCCGGTCTCGGCGATGCGCCATATCTCGGCTCTGCCCACTTCAAATATTGATCCCTCGTGGTTACGCGGGATGAGGCAGAATAGCTTTCTCCACAATTCAAAATGGGCCTCACAACCCAAGAATAACTCGCAAAGAGCGACGTAACCCGCGATGTGCAGGACAGAGGCCGGAGTGAAGTTGTGCAGTTGAAGGCTATAATACTCCAGTAGCCCTCGGAGGAACGGATGAATTGGAAATCCGATGCCTCTTAGCAGGTAGGGAACGAAGCACACTCGTTCCCCAGATGGATTGGGGAAATTCTCCGCCTGGGCCTCGCCATTGAAAGAGGTCAACCCTGCCCGACCAGGGACCAGATCCGCGGGAGGAAGAAATCCTTGTGTTTGCAGCTTCGCCAGCTGACCGTGGGATATGAAGCACCTCCCCCAACCGCCTTTTTCTGGGCCGCAGGGACGGGAGGACTAGTTAGGAGCGCTAGCCATGTTGGAGTGGTCTTTCCTAGCAAGTTCTGAGGATTTTTCCATGTGATGCCGAATGAATCTGAGATCCAATCTCTTTAAATAGACACTCTTTCTTACATGGCCGAGGTGTCATGGGCAAAAATACGCTGATCTCTCTTATTCGCTTGACACGTGGAAGCTGAAGTTGTTGATGCACAGAAGCCGAGGGGTACAACATTAAATGGAAGGCCGAATACATCACTTTGAAGTCATCGGAGGAGGAACCCGCCTTGTAATGCCGAAGACAATCTGCGCGTCGGACACCTTGTCATTGAAGCCTGGTTTGGGGGCTACTGAGGGAGTCCTGGATTAAGGGGTCCTTGGACGTCCGAAGTGTTGATGTGGGCCAGACTGATGAGTTGTGAAGATACAAGACCGAAGAGTCTCTCCCGTGTCCGGATGGGACTCTCCTTGGCGTGGAAGGCAAGCCTGGCGTCCAAGATCTGAAGATTCCTTTCTCTGTAACCGACTTTGTATAACCCTAGTCCCCTCCGGTGTCTATATAAATCGGAGGGCTTAGTCTGTAGAGGCAATCATAATCAGATAGGCTAGGCTCCTAAGGTTTTAGCCATTATGATCTCGTGGTAGATCAACTCTTGTAACACTCATATTCATCAAGATCAATTAAGCAGGAAGTAGGGTATTACCTCCATAGAGAGGGCCCAAACCTGGGTAAACATTGTGTCCCCCGTCTCCTGTTACCATCAATCTTAGACACACAGTTCGGGACCCCCTACCCGAGATCCGATGGTTTTGACACCGACAGCGGGGTCGGGCCCTGCCGACATAAACAGTAGGGCCTACCCTCGCATCTCCTTCCCGTAAGCTGTTTGCACATCAAGAGGGACTCCTGAGCATCGCGACTCAGGAGCCTAACTGGCCACGTAGCCCTCCACCCCTTGGTCTTGTCCTGGCGATCCGGATGACCCAATGGTGGCTGAGGTATGCACGGGGTCGGGCCTCGCCGACGTAGAACGTCAAGCAATCGGAAAGGAAATCGCGGAATCTCAACCAAATATTACAAAGCACATTGTTCCCCAAAACACCAAACAAAGTTTTAACGCCTCCAGGAGGCACGTCATACATTACAGGAAGTTAAAAACGGGAAGGAGCGTCACCAGCAAGCTTCCTCCTCAGCCATGGGCACCGTCGTCAGGAAGCACCTCCACGTTAGCAACACCACCATCACCCCGTGTCGCGGATCGCAGTTGGCGAGGCAACGGCACCGCCAGCCGGTGGTGGAGGGTCGACGACGAGGAATTTCTACATCAAGGCCTCCACCTGATACTTTATGGCTCCAGCGGTGGCTGTGCAGAGCTCCTCATCCACGGGATCAAGCAGCCTGCCGAGGTCAGCGCCGGGATCGCGAAGATGGAAATGGCTGAAGACGCGCGTCAGGTCCGATGAGGAGAACGCACGAGCCTTGCCCTCCACCATGGGTCCGATCCCGTTGAAGACGTCCTCAAGCGCCGCGACAAGGTGAGGAAGCAGTTGGGCAGGGCCCTCGTCGTCGGTCGCCAGCGGCTCCTCCAAGCCCTTCTCGTTGGGCAAGCCCTTCTCCTCAAGCGCCGCGACAAGGTGAGGAAGCAGTTGGGCAAGTGACTTGAAGGCCGCAGGGTCCTCGACAAGAACCCTCGCCTTGGCTTCCAGTTGGGCCTTCTCCGCCTCCACCTTCTTCCCCAACTCCTCCAGACAGTCGCGCTCTGCGGCCTACGTCCTCGCCAACTGCGCCAGCTCGGCATCATGACTAGCGACTGCGTCCTCCCGGGCCTTCATCTTCTCCTTCTCCGCCTGGCGATCGCGGGCCTCGGCCACACGCTCCTTGCGCATGGTCTCCAGCTCGGCCTCCAACACCCAACAACATTCCTCGGTGGCCTTGGCACTCTTCTTCGCCGCATCATGAGCAGCAGCGGCTAGGCCAGCAGCACGCTCTCCTTCCTGGGAGGCTGCCACGGCTTGGCTCCAGGCTGCCCTAACGGGTGCATGGAATGAAGCCACCCCGAAATCAACTCCAAACGCACTGATACCAGGAGGTGGTTAGGACTTCGGAGGTTGTCTCGGAGTTGGGTCAGCGTGGAGAGAGCCTCGTCCAGAGCATGGAGGGAGGCAAAAGAACCTGGAGCCAGTGGCATGACGGGAGGTGGAGGAGGCAATGTCGTCACCACGGTCTAAGAAGTTGGGGGCTCCTGAGCCTTGGGGACCTCAACGACCGAGCAGGACGTTGGCGCCTCCGGAGCCGACTAGGCTGCGAGGGCTGCCTCCTCCTGAGGACGCTCCCCCAAGCCTCGCGAAGACGATTGGGTCAGAGAAGCGCGAGCGCCGTCGCTGCCCTTCCCCATAGAGGGGGGTGCAGTCGAAGTGGGCCATTGGATCCCGGAGAGCGCAGTCACTTTCCTCCTTCCTCTTCTTCGCCGTAGGCTTCGGCCTGATGGCACAACAAAGAAGCATCAAGAAGCAATAGCAGAAAGAAGAACTTGTCAGGACGAGAACACTCACTAGTCCACCGTGGCATAATCCCTCTGTTTCTTCTGAATCTTGAAGCCTGAGGGCCTCACGACTGGAGGCACAGGCGTGCGGGCCCCAGGAGCGGATGAGGGAGCAGCAAAGGGACCAGTAGCGGCTTCAGATGGTGCCAGAACAGGGGCGTCGCCTCGGGAGATCAATGGAGATCTGCCCCTCATCGGAACCTCAGCCGGCGGCCTCTCCTGGGGACTGACTCTGGACCTCGTGGCGACCCCAGTCACGGGCAGCTCCTCCCTCTCTGGGTGGACATCGGCATCATCATCATCAGGCAGGGTGCAAAGGATGTCGGCCTTGCGCAGAGGGGAGGTCTCTCCTGTCCCCTCGTGGGTCACCTCCAAGTCGCGCTACTCCTCCTCCTCCTCCTCCTCCTCCTCCTCCCCGCGGGACTCGCTAGAGGACACGTCCACTAGCGCCGTCACCACCGGGGCCTCGGAGGGCACCGGCGGCACTAGCCCGCGCCCGTCGAAGGTGGGCATGGTGGCAGCAACCTGCACACCATCTGGGCGGCAGTACAAGCGAACGAAGATTTCCGGCGGATACCCTTGGTCGTCCCCAACCAAGAGGCGGAGAGCCATGGCCAGCTCTTCGTCATACAAGGCTTTTGGACTCAGGCAGAGCTTGTCTTCCTCGTCCCCGAGCATCCATAAGGTGCGAGAGCACGCCTGGAGTGGGGCCACGCACTGCGTCGAGAATTCCTTGACGATCATGGCGCCCGTCAGCTTCGCAGCCTTCGGATTGCCAGGCTTCAGATCAGCGGTCATCTTCCTCAGCACTGGCTCCACCCGGGCGTCAGTGAGATTTGCACGGAACCACCCATCATCAGACTTGGGCATCTTCGTCGGCAGCGTCAACCGTGGGTGGATGCATTTGGCGTCCATCAGGACCCACTTGCTCCTGAAGCCCTCGGCTTTCTTCCCAGCCCTCGAGATCGCGTCGGTCTTGTTGGCCGCAACGAACATGGCACACCCCGAGCAGTGGCCGTCCTCGATCTGGAGGTAGAAGAAGTAGCACAACAGCACCACGGATGGCATCACCCCGGCGTACACCTCGTAGTAGAAGGCAAAGATCGATAGGAGGAGGACGTAGTTGGGATGGAGATGAAGGGCCTGCAGCTTGTAGTGGCTGAGGACGACGTAGAAGAAGTCGGAGAAGGGAGGAACCAGCCCCGCAATGACACTGCTCATTGAGAAGGGGTAGAAGGAGCTGCCCGAGGCCTCCGGCTCGGCGGAGCCAGCCTAGAGCTCGGTCTTCCCCTTCTCGTTGCTGCCCCCGCCATCAACAGACACGAGGCGGCGAGGTTCTTCCCTGGGACAGTGGGTGCATTCAGAGCCGGCCCATACCAGGAGGGCGGAGAAGCAGCCTTGGCCTTGTCGGGCGCCATTGATCGCTGGCTCAGAAGGGAATTGGTGTGGATCTGGAGACTTCGGAAGCGAGGAGCAGGAAAGGGGATCTGGAGCAACACAAGGGGGAGCAATGAAGGCACCGCGGCGTGCGCCGCCTTTGTCAGTCAGGGACAGTTGCCGAGGTAGGCGTCGGAAAGCGGAGACGCACACATCCTGTCAATCACCATGCGTCAATCAAGGCCGCAGGCGGTTGGGGCCCATGGCGCTCTGCACTTGCCCTTTCGTTTCGCCGCGAAGCAAGTCCGAGCGTGCCTTGGGCCCAGGGGCTACTGTCGGCGTCCTGCTAACGGGGGTCCCCGGACTTGCCTGCCTGCGGCCTGAGGCGTGGCTTTGCCAGCGGCCTGGTGCGGCCCATCTTCATTAGCAAACACGCAAGACCCTCACGAGGGGCCAAGCCTTGCGAGGCGGACGACGCAAGACCTCCTCAGGGGTGGCCTCTCTAGGCTGGCTCATGAGGAGCAGAGATATCAAGGCAGGGTGCACCTCACGAGGTCCACGTGATGCAAGCCATGACGACCAAGGCCAGGCGGGCGCCAGCGGGCACAGTGTACCGGTTTCCTCTTTGGTGCTAAAGAGGCAAGCGCAGGCAAGGAGTCCCGAGGCATTAGGCAAGGGTTTCCATATTGGTGCAACAAGACCAAGACCAGCAGGACGGCGGGACGGAGGTCACCATGGAGCCCACGATGGCATCACCGCCAGAACCTTTGGCAGGCGAAGACCACCTTTAGTAAGGATAACTTGTACTTGTCGCCCCCTTCAAAATTGGCCGTTGTGGGATCCCTTCCCGCCTACATTTGGGAAGAGGACCATGGCCTCTATAAATAGGACTAGCGACCACCATAGAGAGAAAACGGATCCAGAGCATCTCATCTAGACGGATCAAGTAGAGAACCACCCTCACCAGCTCCCCGAGCTCAAGAACACCTCTCCTCAGGAGGTTGTTCTTACCTTGTACTTGCTCATCCTCGGCCTACAAGGCAATCCACCACACCACACTAGAGTTGGGTATTACACCGCAGCGGTGGCCCGAACCAGTATAAACTCTTATGTCTCTTGTTCCTTGGGTTCATAGAGTTAGGCCTAGAGATCGTGCGTCAGTGGGATGGAGAGGGAGTGATCTTTGTGTGCACCCCAGAGTTTGAACCTGAAGGGCTTGCCGGATCCCACAATCCGACAGAGCCATGCCCACTACTGATTTGGCTATTCAGGTCGCTGTTGTGGAGACTATCCTATACCTCCGAACCAAGTTCCCGCAAGTGGTAGAGAGGCGGGAGTTCTGCTTTTCCCCATTGTGACAGAAGCAGGAATTCAGCCTCCTACCACTGTTCTGGGAGATGACCTAGCAATCGCTCGCCTGGTGCAATATATCACTGCCCAGGGGATGATGATTGCCAAGATGCTTGCCGAGTTTAGAACTATGGACAACGATGCGGTACGAGTTGTCACGAAAGCTTATCATGAGGCTCATAAATTTCCATCCCAAGTTGTTCACCCAACGCCATCCGAACAAGTGCTACCCTCTCAGCCGGTGTTATGGCCTCAGCCAAACATCGTCACCCTCGACAAGGCTCTTTACTGAATGCACCAGCAGCATTTGCTTGGATCAATTTCAGCCACACCCCCAGCAGTCTACCCCAACCCATAGTAGTGTCAGACGATGAAGATGGAGATTGGCTTAGTCTTCGTCCTCCCGGAGAGCCCCAGCAAGGCTAGTCCTCTACGTGAACTCAATCACGTAGTGAGATGATTCTGCGAGTAGGTCAGTCAGTCTGTTCATCCTCGATATGAGGATAGAACTATGTATCCCGGAATGAGTTGTTTCTTTTAGCGCGTAGCGCGTTCGTGCTTTGGTGTATGCTTGCACTGTTTGTAACCCGTAAGATGTGTTTATGTATGCTTTCTTGCTTTTGGTTTTTGGTTTTGTTTTAGATTGTCTCTCTGTCAAGCAGAAATGTTTGACAAGGTTGGCAATGTGTTGCTAACAAGATTTTAATCAATACGGCACATACACTAAAAACAACATTGACTCGTCTCGAGTCTAATAAAATGTGCGCTAGTGTAGGTATATGTATGCCAGGATTACATATACCCACTAGCATTAAAACACCTTAGAATGATTTGTCTGATGTGTTTTTCATTGCATGTTTGTTGCATCTGTATGTTTGCTAGTTTAGATTATACTGCATACTGCACACCTACCCGGTTCACCCACGAGTACATTTAGGGCAGTACTCGGGGGAATGCAAAGTCACATGTCCCTCTCTATCTGTGCATACCCCGTGTGCCGGATTTCTACACCCAGAGCCTTGAAGAGGCATTTTCATCTGGCCATTTATCATTCCTAATTCTTTTTCATTAGCTCCAATTTCGTTTAAGGTGCATGTAGCAAAAAAAAATTCGAGAGTTTGATCTCGGATACCCCTAGCCGAGGATATAACCATGTTTGCCCTTATCCCTCTCTGGGTGTACCAATTATCGGTGCCCCCAACTCGTTGAAATTTGATCGAAGGGTTAAAAATTAACCCCGAGGTTTTTCACCGGAGAGGTTATTGTTCCATTTGTGCTCTAACTCTAGGATTCTCAAGGACGAGATTCTTTTTTAGCGGGGAAGAGTTGTAACAGCCCCAAAATTGGGTTATCAATTTTTGTGCTGTTATTTCTTCCTAACAATCATTCTTCAAAATTCACAGTTATATATATATATATATACATACATACATATATATACATACATACATACATACATATATATATATATAGTGTTACTATTCATCACCCAGGGTGCAAAATAAGTTATTCTTCACCCGAGCTAATCTTACGATCATTTCATAGTTAAATTACGTTTGGAATTCAAAGAGTTACATTCCTATTAATTCAATATGTAAAATTTGGCATAAGAAAATAAAATATAGGTCATAAGATAAGAAAATTTGCAGTTTATGTGTATTTTACACTATGTTTTTACGTTTGTAATTTTACATAACATAAAATATTTTTTCCGATGATTATATATTTTCTTATGGTCTTTTCACGCCAGAAATAAGACAAAACTTATGGAACGTAAAATTACGGTGCATTC
>NC_041382.1:394352633-394358367 GCF_002162155.2 Triticum dicoccoides
AGTTTCATCCATACAAACATATATAGGTAGTAAGTTTCACATCGTTCATCCTATAAAATCAAAACAAGAAGGAAGCATAAAGAGAAGAGTAGACTCCATCAACGCAAGCTTCCTCATCTAAAGCAAATCTGCAAATTGGGAAAGAAGAAAGTTAGAAGAAGAAGAAGAAGAAGAAGAAGAAGAAGAAGAAGAAGAAGAAGAAGAAGAAGAAGAAGAAGAAGAAGAAGAGGAAGAATAAGAAAATAATAATAAGACTAGTTAGAAGAAGAAGAAAAAGAAAGAAGAAGAAGAAGAAGAAGAAGAAAAAGAAGATTTTTTCTTCTCTTTATTTTTCTCCTGTCCTCTTCTTTATCTTCTTCTTCTTCTAACTAAGGTAGGTAAAAATGCCATTTTATTGCTAAGCTAGGTAAAAATGCCAAGTGTAGGTCATTTTAGAGCTAAGCTAGGTAAATAGGTCATTTTGGAGCTTAGTAAGGTTATTATGTCATTTTCGAGGAAAATAAGCTAAGTCTATATCATTTTGGAGGTAACAAAGATTATCATGCCATTTTTGACCTAAGTATGCTAAGTATGTCATAAATGAACTGAAGAAGCTAAGTATAGCTCATTTTTTGTCTAACTTAGGTAAGTATGCCATTTAGGAGGAAAGTAAGCTAAGCATGCATTTGTTAATCAAAACACTAGAAAAAACTTACCCTCATCACAACAAATGCGATGAAGATCACAACTAATATAACAATTGATCCAACGGCATAATGATACCAAGCCTCATTATCAATGGCATATTTCCTAATCTTCTTAATCTTGAAGGGCGTTGCATCCATCTTGAAGCACATTGCATTCATCTTCATCATGTGACCATCGAGGACATCGGCAACATACAACTCCAACGTCATCTTTTCTTCTTCAATTCTTTTAATTTTTTCTTTCAAATACTCGTTTTCTTTTTCAACTAAATTTAACTTCTCAACAAGAGGGTCAGTTTCAAATTCTGGTTCACATACCTCCTAGATTAAAGTATCTCTATGTCAACTTGATGGCCATAGTTGTCATAAATGCGAAATGCAACAAATAGTTATGAAAGAGAATTTACCACATCTGAATCCTAAAGCGGGCGAGGGCCGATGGGGACAGACATCAATACCATGGAACTATGTAAAAGAAACAATCATACAAAGTAAGAAAATTATACAAGTAACTATATAAATCATACCATCATACAAGTAACTATATAAATCAAGTACAACATAAAAAATTGAATACCTAATAATAATCTGGATCATCGGGTCCAATAAATGCTCCGGGACCAACAAATGCATCATCATCATCACTATCGGAAATGACGTGCTCATCATCATCATTAATAAATGCATCATCATGTGGAAGGCCACCTTTACGTAATTTGTCAAGAATTTACAGGTCATCCGCATCAGTAACCTCTTCTAGTTCAGGCTCTTCTTGTTCTGGCTCAACTGTGAAGTCGGGGATTCACTGTCGCTATCTACTTCAATGTTCTGGGGTGAAGTAGAGCGGTTCTTGAAACAATTTTTGGAAAGACGTGTTTCTTGGAAGAATTATCCTTCATATGTGTCAAGGTTAATGTGAGGTTTATAATCCTCTTCAATGGGGGGAGGTGGTCTAACATGTGGCGGCACTTCATAAACGACATCTCAACCATTGAGATTTGGATCACTTTGCAGACCCACGGTAGATAGAAAAGTCGGGTTGCCTGTTGAGCCATAATATAAACATAGGGAACATCCAAGTGGGTGCTTTGTTTGATTTCCACTAGCCCTAAGTGTTCATGAGTCCTTCTAGTCTCCTTCGGCTAGAACCAATAACATTTCAAGACTACAACGTTTGGTGGGTTTGCACCATAGAATTGAAGTTCATAAATTGCTTCAACTCTTCCATAATACTCGGTATCTCCTTTGCCAATAGCAGAGACACAACAATTTGTAGACTTTCGGTCGGCCATAGATAGCTCTTTGCCATAGGTACGAAAGTGATACCCGTTGATGTCGTATTTGTCAAATGAATGGACCTTAAGGTCAAAACCATTAGCGACTTGTCTCAATTCAGCGTCCATTAACTCTGAATTAGCCTACAAGTTTAATATGAAAGGATTGTTGCATTAGCCACAAATTAGACGAAGAAATGAAATGGTCTAATGGAAATTATCATTTGTTCGAACCAAGAGATGAAACTGGGATAGCCGCCTCCATGCTTTGCCAGAAGCTCATACTCTTCGACGGAATCCTTTTGGATCACCACTCCATATGATAATTTGGTGATGTATCGACTGTATCAAATATATCCGGGAATAAGAGCAGTTCAAAGGAATTACAAGTTGTGAAACAATGTACCGAGAACTTACTCGATGTACGCCTGCACTTCTATTAGGTTGGTGAAGATATACAATGAAATGATCTGCCATTCTTCGAAATCCAACGTTAAGGAATTAGAAGCATCGGCTGGTGCGAGATACCCTTTGAATAGGCTGAGGTTGGATCCACCCTTTTTATGGTCATCAACATTGTGCCGAGGCTTTAGATTATGCAAATGATGATTTTTGGCTTCGTAATGTGCTGTCACGAAGTTTGCCGCCTCCTCGGTAATGAATGCCTCAGCCATCGATGCTTCAATTCTATGTTTATTTTTACATTTTGCTCATAGCATCTTCTGCATTCTCCCAATTGCGTAGCACCAACGATTTTGCACCCCCCCAATCTTGCCTCGGTTGGGAGATGCAAAATCAAGTGCTTCATTGGATTAAAGAAGCCCGGCGGAAAGATCTTCTCTAACTTGCAGATCAACACCGGTGCCAACTCTTCCATTTCTTCTAGCAGGCCAGGCGATAGTTATTTCGCACAAAGAACATGTTGGGGATATGACTAATGGGTATGAACTGCCCAGGAGGGGCCGGGTCATACCACTAGTGACTCATCAATGAAGATGGCGGATCATGACAAGCCTGTTGACGTCCCAAGACCCAGACGCAACTTGAGGCCCAAGAGGGTGTACCGCCATATGTGTATAACTTGTTTTGTAAGGCAAGCATAGATAGTCACCGATCCGGACACTTGTGTATGAGCCAGTCGGGACTCCATGGGCCGCCAGGCGTCAACCTGTGTATATAAAGGGACGACCCGGCGACGGCTTAGGGCAAGAAACAACAGATCGAGAACTAGGTCAAGCTTATTCGCTCCATGGTAATCGAAACCCAAGCAATACCACCTCAAACTGGATTAGGCCTTTACCTTCACTGCAAGGGGCCGAACCAGTATAAAACTCCATGTGTCCTTTGTCCCATTTAACCCCAAGATAACCTAGTTGCGATGGCTCCACGACTAAGTCCTTTCGCTAGGACATCCGCCTTGACAATTCCACGATAGCTGGCGCCCACCGTGGGGCTAGCTCAGGGTGGTTTCGAGTTCTCAAAGGGAAACTTCAAAGGGATCAAGGGATATGCACTGGGCCGGATGACCAAGAGTCATCGCGGCAAGCTCTGCAACGACGATGCAGGCTGGGGCCCCGAGGCCGGCTCAATTGAGTACGGGTAACAGGTCCTCCTTCGGTGGAATCGACGTCTTCATCAGCAAAATCGGCGAACCGGGCCCTGAGCCAGACATCTGCGCCGACGTCATCAAGACCGCTCAGCGTGCACGACCCGCCTAGGTTCAGCCCGCCATGAAGCATGCCTTTGTTGGTTTCATCCATGGGGCAGAAGGTGAGGAACGATCTGTGTCTGGCGGTGAGATGGCTATCTACTCTGATGGTGAGTCGTCCACAGGTGAGATTGATTCATTGTATGAACTACAAGACGGCCGGCTTGGGGGCTGTTCCGATGGTGACAGTATTACGGGCACCTATGAACCGCCGAACAGGGTCACGATCTTCATGGCTGGTACACAACCGACGCTTGGTTCAATAACCACCGCGGCTATGACCTCCAGTTCAATGGCTGCGGCGGCGGCTGGTGCTAGCGGCTCTGCGCGCCTGCCGGCACAAGTTCTCACAGAGTTATTGGAGGCTCTGGCGACTTAGATGGGGGTAGAGGTAACCCCAGACAACCAGGAACATCATAAGGTTGATGTGGCGAAGCTGCAAGATGAGATCGCTCAAGCCAAGGAAGAGGTGGCCGCTGAGAACGCTAGGATGGCTACAGAGCAGGCTACTTTGGACACCCAGGCACAACAGAGTGAAGCGGATTCCTTCCGGCTCACATTAGATCAGAATGCTTCAAATGAGGTCATGAGGAGGAGGCACCGGAGTCATCTACCCCTGGTTTATGAGCCAAGGAACCTCTTCAACACGCTTGGAGCAGGGACCAGTGACCCGCCGGTGGTGAACCGGGCGGTCAAAGCGCCTGGGACTGGAGCGCCGGTTCAGCCACGGGCGATGGACCCAACACATTTGAATAATACTCCGCCTCAGCATGTTCCGACACCTCCAGGTCATTATTCTAACCCTTTGGATAATATGATTGCAGCCGCAACGCGATTGGCGGCTCTACAAGTTGAAGGCGAGTCTCCAACAGCGATAGAAACACGGAGGGCTAGAGAGCTTCTTCAGACAGTTGTGGCTCAGCAAGCGGCTTATTCTTATAGTCGCAAGTGGATTCACTCAACCCCTCGACCGAGTCGAAGTTATAGCAGGCATATTGAGTCTCCCGTCGTTTCAAGCAGTGAGCAACACCATAACCAGCCTCATGGGCATGACCCCACACACGGAGGTAATAATGCCTAGGCTTTGGTGGATCAGGGTAGGGCGCGTCGGGAGGCTGAGCAGGCGGCTCAGCTGGCGGCTCAACAACAATCCCCGGTTTATCCATCAGCTTCGGTGGCGGCAGGAGTGACTTCCAGAACCTTGGGTGTGCCGTTGTCGGTGTCAAAACCGGCCGATCTTGGGTAGGGGGTCCCGAACTGTGCGTCTAAGGATCAAAGGTAACAGGAGGCGGGACACAATGTTTACCTAGGTTCTGGCCCTCTTAATGGAGGTGATACCCTACTTCCTGCTTGATTGACTTTGATGAGTATAGGGGTTACAAGAGTTGATCTACCTCGAGATCGTAATGGCTAAACCCTAGATATCTAGACTGTATGATTGTGATTGCCTCTATTTGGTTTATATGGACACTGGAGGGGCCTGGGGTTGTATGGAGTCGGTTTACAGAGAAAGGAATCTTCATATCTGAATGCCAAACTTGCCATCCACCACTACAAAAAAAAGACACATCCGTGACATTTTGGGCCGAACAATTTTTTTTTGTCATACTTATGACACTTCTATGATGATAATTGTGACAAAACCCGGTATCATCATAGATGTGGTGGGCTCCTACTTCTATGACAAAAAATCATGACAGAAAATGGGCTTTTCGTCCTAGGCGGGCCGGAGACGCAGCTGCATGACATTCTTTGGGCTGTCCATGACGGAAAAAACCGTGGTAGAAGCGAGGGTGAGGAAAATTTCGGGGAGTTCCCGGTTACGGTGGGTGGTCGGGGGCCAAGCGATGCGTGATTTTCTCGTACACGTATGTGCATGTGTGCGAGGTGTTGGCTCTAACTGAACCTGAGCGAGGTGTTGGGCTCTAACTGAACCCGAGCGATTGCACTGCAGGCTACCGTTACTGAACCCGAGCGATCGATTGATGCTGCTAACTGAAGCCGATCGATGCTGCCTTTGCATGAACAGTGAGCATTGCAGGGGGGTTTGGATGAATAGTGAGCGT
>NC_041382.1:394358763-394369879 GCF_002162155.2 Triticum dicoccoides
AACAGGACCCCGTGGCGTTGCCTTTGGATGAACAGGACCCCGATCGATCGAGCCGGTTGGGCCTGGATGAACGAGACCTCGTGGAGGGCTGGATGAACATGAAGACCCCGTGGAGGGCTGGCTGAACAGTAGACGATGAAGGGGTGCCCGTGGAGGGGTGGTTGAATAGTAGCCGGTGGAGTAGCGCGCGGTGGAGGCTGGATGAACAGGAGCCCATGGAGGCTGGAGGAGGTCGACGGTAGCCCGTGGAGGCTGGAGGAGGTCGACAGTGGAGATGAACAGTATCCCATGGAGTCCCGTTTTGCAGTACGCCACACCCCTCCCAATGAACAGGACCCCCGTTTTGACTGTAGCGCTCCAACACAAGTCCGTTTCGTCCGTTTTACGGTATGCCGCAACCCTCCCGATCAACAGGACCCCTGTTTCTACCGTAGGAGGTCCGTTCCCTTTGTTTTGCGGTACGCCAGACCCCTACCGATGAACAGGATCCCGTTTCGAACATGGCCGGTCGAACACAACGCCGTTTCCTCCGTTCTGCGGTACGCCAGGCCTCGTTTCCATCGCATGTTCCATCCAAGCCCTCCCGATGAACACGACGACGCATTTTGTTCCGACCCAGCCGGTTGGCTCCCCATGAACACGACGACGATGTTGTTTCTCCTTTCCGACCCAGCCATGTACACGAGCCCTGGCCGTACTTATGCGCGACTAGGCGTTCAAGACCCCGCCCGTATGTACACATACGTGGCCGTATTTTCTTTCTTGCACATTGGCCGCTGTACGTACGTGTACATGCTACGTGCGCGCCTCTACTATGACACGTGTGCGCCTCTAGATCGACCAGTATGTACGTACATGTTCGCGACCAGAATGACAACGCTACGTACGCTTTGACCAGGTGGGTCCCGACTGTCAGGCACTTCCTTTCGTGCGAAGATGTAGCTGGTGGGTCCTAGCAGTCAGGGGGGTGAATGTTTTTTTTGCCCGGACGCACTTCCTTGCGTGCGAAGCTGTAGATGGTGGGTCCCAGCAGTCAGGGGGAAACGTTTTTTCGCAAAATACGGTGGCCCGTCCGGTGGGTCCCTGCTGTCAGGTGGAGGAATAATTATTTTGCGCGTAATAAGGAGGCACTTCCTTGCGGCTGCCGTGGACCCAGCTGTCAGCCTCTTCACGTATAGTACTCTTCCGATGGAAGTCGGTCGTTGACCACATTGACCACGCCGCACCGAGAGCACCACGGCGGTGGACGACAGTGAGGCCTAGGAAGGGGATGAAGCGGATCCGGGGAAGACACAGCAGTGGATGCCCACGCGAAGAGGAGTACGAGGGTTCACTGGTTCGGCTGCGGTGTGAGGCTGTTGTCGCTGCAGAATAACAGGGGGTGTGCGTAAGTAGAGGGATGGCCTGGCTAGCGGTGGGAGTAGTAGGGGGCGGTGACGCCTCTGCGACATCATAGCCGGCCACGGGAGGCAGGAGCATGCGGCACAACCGGCGCTGGTTTAGGCGGCTGGAGCAAGAAGACCAGAGGTTGAAGAAGCACTACGGTCGTTGGATGAACATCGTACGGTAAAAGGAGCTAGAATCGTTCATATTGACTAAGTTGACAAAGCCCTCCGTCCCCATCAACTTGGTAGGCCCACAAGTCAGCCTCCCACTATGTTGGTTTCCAGCTGGTAGGGGGAGTATTCATTTTTTTTGTGCATAATAAGGAGGCACTTCCTTGCATGCGAAGATAGCTGGTGGGTCCGACCTGTCAGCGGGGGGCACGTTTTTTTCGCGAAATATAGAGGCCCTTCCGGTGGGTCCCAGATGTCAGGTGGAGGAATCATTATTTTGCACGTAATAAGGAGGCATTTCCTTATGTGCGGCCATGGACCCAGCTG
Organism: Triticum dicoccoides; assembly: GCF_002162155.2. Lineage (NCBI taxonomy): Eukaryota > Viridiplantae > Streptophyta > Magnoliopsida > Poales > Poaceae > Triticum > Triticum dicoccoides. Next base: position 394,360,647 of record NC_041382.1, read on the forward strand.
TCAGCCTCTCCACGCACAGTCTACTTCCGATGGTGTCGTTCGTTGACCACATTGACCACACCGTGCCGAGCGCATCCAAGGTGGTGGACAACAGCGAGGCCCCAGACAACAACGAGCTGGAGATGGGAAGACGCGGGAGTAGAGTCGCAGACGGAGAGGTGTACGAGGGTTAACTGGTTCTAGTGCGGTGTGGTTTGGCAGTCGGTGGAGAAGAACAGGAGGTGTGGAGGGGTGGAGGGATGGCCTGGCCAACGGTGGAATAGTGCTTCATACGAAGCGTGCTAAGCAGAGCTGCTAGCAGCAGGAGGCGGGAGGTGGTCCCGGCGGCGCTGGAGGAAGAAGACGAGAGATTGAAGAGGGATGCTGGTCGTTGGATGTAAATCCAACGGCTAACATGTCAGAATCATTTGTTGACTAAATTGACAATGACTTGCGTTGGCTTTGACCTATTGGCCCACATTTCAGCCTCCAAAAATGTGTCACGTATTCAACCCATTTTTTCAGAGTTTACAGTCTTTTTTTGCGCGGTAGAATTTACAGTCAATTTGATCTTTTTTTTGAATTACAGCCATTAGCTGGGCTGGGTGAATAAATTATGTAGCGTCCATGCGGCCCATTTATTTTATTTCCTAAAAACTTACATGCCATTTTCACTTTCTCGAAATACACGATTTTGCTGGGCTGATTCTAATTAGAATGTTGGGTTGGGCCAGCAATGTTATCAAAAAATAAAAAGGGGTTGAGCATTTTGTTATAAATATATTTAAATAATAAGTGATATTATTACATTCATCCTTAAATCTTACCAAGCTTTTGTACACAATCACTAGGATTTTTGTGCCAAAAGAATCCAAGATTTTATTGTTAAGAAATTATTTTTATAAGTTAATAAGATGTGGGATATTGTTTTCTTACATATGTAAGTATCTGTTAAATATATGATGACAATAAAAATCATATATAATAACATATAAAATAATTTAAATATATATAATATAGTTAGAAGGGAAACATAAGTTGGACCTGGCGTTCCAATTCTTATATAGAAAAATAGAACAGACCATTGCGTTTTCTTCAAAAAAAAACATAAATTGGGTTGCCGATATTCAGGAAAAATAAAACCTCGGATGGGAGGTCCATAGGCCGGTCGATACATGATGACCCTCAAGAAAATACAAACAGGCCTATGGACTTACCATCCGAGGTCGTAGGCCGCGCATGTTAAAAATGAAAGCCTAGACGGGGCACCCCAAAACCCAGCTGATACTTGCTGCCCCAGTGATAATAAATTATACCTACCAGCTCCCCGGCTTCGTTGTGAATTTACCTCCTATAGTAAGTACGTTGAAGCACCTAAAGAAATGTAACTATGTTGACAAACCCATGGGCCCAAATGTCAGTATAGCATTAGGAGGAAGTATTTTTTTTGATGAGGCACTTGCTTGCGTACGGCCATTGACCTGGTGGGTCCCGACTGACCACCTCTCCACGTATAGTCCTCTCCAGATTCCTCTCGTTTGTTCAGCATGTTCACAACGGCAGACAGCGGCGTCGCGACGAGCGCACAAAGGAGGGGACCCGACCACCTGAGGAAGTGCCTTATTATTAACGAAACTACTGAACTAGCCTAGTGGCCAAGTGACACTACCCGACAGTTGTTCCGCCCGGGTTCGATTCCACCTGTGCGGGGAAAATATCTCCAATTTTTTTCCTCTGCCTTTATTGACATGTGGGTCCCCATTGTTATCTACACACACCACGCCCAATACTTGCCAAAACTTCGTCCCTCGTTTTCTCTGTGTTTCACACACTCGACATTGTGTGGGCATTTTGACTGTGCATCATAGGAAGATGTGCTATGCATGAATGTTGATCAGCATGATGTTAATTGGCCGGTAGTTCCATTTTCAACCATGAATAAAACTTCTAAGATGATGTTAACCCTGTTTGACAAGGCCGTGTTAATATAAATGCTCTGCCTCTGAAAGTTGCAGTTTCTTATCTGAAACTGAACTTGCAGTTTCTTATCTGAAACTAAAACTTGCAGTTTCTTCTCTGCGAATCACATTGTCTGCACTTTTATACTCCTATGAAACTACATTTTTAAGTGCTAAAAATAGATCTCTAGAATTAATAAAATACTTCATATGCTCAATACTGCAAATCTGAAATTCAAAAGACATTCATATCTGAAAGTACTCTCAAAATACACAACACAAAACACAATTCACAACCTGCAAATAATGACAACCCTAAGATCCTCCTGACAGTTCACAACCTGCCCAACTATTGGGCTGGGGGGCAGTCCCCTCCTATTCCTCAGCGGTAGACAGCCGCCCCGTGAGACGATGTGAACGGCGAGGGAGAGGATGGCAGGGAAGCATCGTCGGGCCAACTGCTTATCTACTCTTGTAGTTGGGTTCGGTCTACGAAGACTCTATCGGCTCGCTCTGGCAAGACACCCTCACAAATGGCACCCTGTAGATGCTCGATCCTTCAATCTCCGGTGGATGCTCCATTTGGGATCGATACTCCCACCACCGCTCCCTCACGATCGGATTCGGTGAATCTGTTTGCTCCATGGACCAGAGGAGTAGCTCTATGTACTCCCGCGTGACTCCCTCCGGGAGTATCGCCGCCTTTTCGCTCTGTTGCAGATATTTGGCCATGGATGTCCATGTCGCCGCTTGTTAGTCCTTGTTTTCAAACCAAGACTGTATCTCCAACATCCTAGCTAGCTTCACAGGGTCGCCGTCTGCGATCCTCACGTATCGGTTGTACTCCTCCATCGATCTACTTCTCCGCAACACCTTCACTCGCCGGCGGTGGTTTTTGAATGTGAGAGGACAGGAGCAGCACTGGTTTTGGATTAGAACGGGAGAGGAGTGACACTTGTTTTGGACTGGAATAGGAGAGGAGGGGCGGTGGTTTTAAAATGGAAGAGGAGAGGAGCGGCGCTGGATTTAGATTGGAATAGGAGAGGAGCGGTGGTGGTTTAAGAGGAGAAGAGCGGAAGAGCGGCGTTGGTCTTGGAAGTATTTTTTTTGTTGTTTCGCGTATTTTGGGTCAAAGTTTGACCACGTACTGTATTTGACAAGCAAAATGTGAATGCATGTCACCAAAAATTGTATCATTTGGTTCGTATCTGAATGTACTTTCAAATTATATTATTTTTGCAACGTATAACATATATTTTATGTGCGAAAATCATGGTCAATTATGACCCAGAATAAAAGGGAGACTAGTTCATGTGTGGTCGCTTTCTTAATTGAAGGGTAAATTGATTTTTATTTTGATCCAGTCACAGCGCGCTGGCCCTCTTGTCCAATCCTAAATCGCTGCCGCACGCTCCTCCCCCTCTTCTCCATTGCAAAACCACCTCCTGTACTCTCCATCATCTCCATTCCAAAACCACCGTCTTGCCTTTCCCCCTTCTGATCTTCTCCATTGCAAAACCACCTCCTCTCCTCTCCATCATCTCCATTCAAAAACCACCGTCTCGCCTCTCCCTCTACTCCATTGCAATACCACCTTCTCTCCTCCCATCTTCCAAAGCTAGCACCGGACTATTCAAAAGGACATCTATGGAGAGGATGCAGCAGCGAATCAGGCAGATCGCCGGCGGCGACCAGGCAAAGTTAGCTAGGTTGAAGGAGATCCTTAGTTGGTTTGACAATGAGTGCGAGATTTCGAGGACGGTGCAGGCCATGTGGCAATGTATGCAAAAGAGCAAGACAGCGGCAATGAGGGCGGCGATGTACATGTACTCCTCGGCGACAGTCACGCCACAGTCCTCCGAGTTCATCGAGTATCTCCTCTGGGCGATGGAGCAGACAGATTCGCCTGAGGCAACAGTCAGGCGGAGGTGGTGGGTGTCGGCGTTCTGGGAACGGGGGTCCCCAGACTTGCCTGCCTGCGGCCTGCGGCGTGGCTCAAAGGAGGCCCAGCACAGCCCATCTTCATCAACGCAAGCTCAAGACCCTCGCGAGGGGCCAAGCCTCGCGGGTCAGACGACAAGGAGCTTCCTCAGGCACGGCCTCATCAGGCGGGCTCATGAGGAGGCGGAGTGATCAAGGTAGGGTACCTCGCGAGGTGCCCATGACGCAAGCCATGACGACCAAGGGTGCCAGTCCGGCGCCAGCCCGCGCAGTGTCCTCCTTTTCCCTTTGGTGCAAAGGGAGCAAGCGCAGGCGAGAGAATCAAGCAAAGGCGTCCATTTCGGTGCAACAAGACCAAGACCAGCCCAACGGCCGGAAGGAAGTCATTGTGGAGCCCAAGCCGGCGTCACCACCGGAGCCTTTGACAGGCGAGGACCAACTTTAGTCAGGATAAGTGTACCCGCTGTTCCCCTTCAAAATGGCCAATTGTTGGCGCCCTTCCCGCTCAATATTTGGGAAGAGGCCCAGGGCCTTTGCCTATAAATAGGACTAGCCACCCCCAGGGTAGCAGGATCTGGATCCTCATGAAGAAACCAGTAGATAGAGCGACTGAACCCCTCCTAGCAGTTCATCGCGCAGCCAAGAACAGACCCTCGCGAGGCTGTTCCCCCCTTGTATTGTTCCTCATCAGCCCAAGAGGCAATCCACCACACCACACACTGGAGTAGGGTATTACACCACAATGGTGGCTTGAACCAGTATAAATCTTGTGTCTCTTGTGCTGTTCAGTTTAGTAGTTTAGGTCCTAGCGATTCGGTGAGGAGCGAGCCGGTTGGGGGTTGAATCTCCGCGCTCACCCCAGTGTTCGAACCTCAAGGGTCTGCTGGAACCTGAAATCTGACATTTGGCGCGCCAGGTAGGGGTGCATCGGAATCTGCCTTCCGTCGTCTTGTTCTTCCCCGACCACCGCAACCATGTCTGACGCTCGTCGGGCTCGCGCCGAGCGCCGAGCCGCCCTCGCCTCCCATGTCGCCCAGACGGCTCCCGTCGTCGGGCGCCCTCGTCGTTCCCCATCACCTGCTGTCAACGCTGCCACCGGCCCGGCGGGGAACGAGAAGCAAGCGTCGTCCCAGCATCCGTCCATGAGGCAGGACGGCCGCACCGCCACGCCTTTGCTCACCCCCGCCGGTTCTTCGTCACGCCCGCCCCGCATGGCCAGGGAGGCCCGAGCTGCGCTCATTGCGGCAAACGAGCTCTTGCGTTACCGCCCCATCGACGACGTCTACGAAGAATGGCTCGACCGAGTCGCTGAGCTCGTCCGCACCGCCGGAGGCGCCCCCACGCCGTCCTTCTCGCTGCTCCGCACCCCGCCCCGCGCGGGCGATGAAGCTCCTAGGGCGCCTCAGCCGCCTCCTCCTCAAGAAGGCGCCCTGGCCCCAAGGCGCGTGGCCCCTGGGCGGAACCCGCTCCGCCAGGCACCAGCGCGGCAAGAGCAGAGCTGCCAAGAAGTCCCTCGCCCACGAGAAGCTGCCCGAGCGCTCCCTGCTCCAGCACGTCAAGACCCTACGCTGCCCCCAGCCGCGGCGCATGGGGACCCGCAGGACCAAGCTCTCCGTTGCCCAAGGCTCCCTGTGGCCACGGCGGGCTGCCGCGCCTTCACCTCCGAGCTGCGCAGTGTCGCGTGGCCCGGCAAGTTCAAGCCAGACCTGCCCCCTCGCTACGACGGCATGGCTGACCCTGCGGAGTTCCTCCAACTCTACGAGTTGGGCATCGAGGCTGCCAACGGAGACGAAAAGGTCATGGCGAACTGGTTTCCCATGGCGCTCAAGGACGGAGCCCGCACCTGGCTCCTGAATCTGGCCCCAGGCACGATCTCTTCCTGGGACGAGATGCGCACCCGCTTCATCGCCAACTTCCAGGGTACTCGCGACCGGCCACCCGCCGTGAGCGACATGCGCCATATCAAGCAGCAGCCAGGGGAAACCCTGCAGAAGTACATCCAGCGCTTCAACAATGCGCGCCTCAAGATCCCCAGGGTAACGGAGGAGGCCATCATCTCTGCCTTCTCCGACGGTGTGCGCGACGTCAAGATAAAGGAGGAGCTGGCGATGCATGAAGACCTGTGCACCTCCTTGGAGCTGTGCAACTTGGCGACCAAGTGCGCCAGGGCTGAGGAGGGACGCCTCTCCCTCCTCGAGCTGCCTGCCGCAGACCCCGAAGAGAAGAAGCCCAAGGCCAAGGACGTGAAGCGCAAGGGGGCTGCCGTGCTCATGGCCGAGCCAGACACCAAGCGGGGGAGAGATCAGCCTGAATCCTCCAAGGGCAGTCGGTAATGCGTGTACCACGACCTCCACACCCACAACACAAATGAATGACAAGAGCTCCGGGCCGTGCGTGAGGGAAGGGTCGGCAGGCGTCCCGACCGCAGCGACCGGGGCAATGGCCGAGGAGGAGGAAGGAATGCAGGACGCTGGGAAGACCGCAACCTCGCGAGGACCGCTGGCAGGACCCGCCTCGCGAGGGAGGCTGGCGGGATCAGCCTGGCGAGGATCTCCCGCAAGGGAACGCATGCCTCCCTCCGCTGCCGCCACAGCCAAGGAGAAATGAGGACCGTCATCAGGACGAGGGGGCTGGGGGCTTCCAGGAATCACGTGCAATCGCCTGCATCCTTGGGGGAGCTCAAGCCCCAGCCTCTCAGTGCATCTTCAAGCAATTCGCTCGCGAAGTGAACGTAGTCCTCCCCAAGCTCGAGGCCACGCGCCCTCTCAGGTGGTCGGCATGCGCCATCACGTTCAGCTCAGCGGATCAGCTCAAGTGCGCGGCCACATCCGAAGTCCTCCCGATGCTTTGTTCCCCAATCATCAGCAACGTGCTAGTCACCAGGACCCTTATCGACGGCGGGGCAGGGCTCAACGTCCTGTCCGTGGAAACATTCAACAATCTTCAAGTGCCTTACAGTCAGCTTCAGTCAACCAAGCCCTTCTCCGGAGTCACCGACGGCTCCACGGTCCCGATCGGGCAGGTCCGCCTTCCTGTCACCTTCGGGGCTCGCGACAACTACCGCACCGAGCTTATCGACTTCGATGTCTCCCACATCCACCTGCCGTACAACGCCATCCTCGGTTACCCGGTGCGGCCAAGTTCATGGCCGTAACCCACCATGGCTACAACGTCCTCAAGATGCCAGGAAGCGGCGGGGTCATCACGATGCCCTGCGAAGAGAGAGACGCAGTGTGCTCCCTGGAGCGAGCCTTTCAGGCCGCATCACTGGAAGACCCAGACCGCAGCAGCAGGAGGCCTCCCGAGGCCACACCCAAGAAGAAGAAGACATCAACCGGCCCGGCCCCTCAGGGCCCGCGCCTGGCCAGGAGTAGCCTCCTTCCATCGCATAGGGAAGCGCGCCCGGCGCCCTCCTCAGGCAGGGCTCGGGGGTCTCCCCTAGAGGGCCGCCGACCTCGCCAAGGTCACGAGGGAGGTGCTTGGGCACCACATGGAGGCGTGCTTCGAAGCACGTTTCCCTCAAGAAGGAGCAAGGCAAGGAGGGCCAAACCCTCAGGAGTTCGTCAGCAAGGCCATTCAGGAGCTACAGGAGTCGAGGGTCATGAGAGGCAGCCGCCGCCTACCCGCTGTGGCCCCCCATCCAGGCGAGGATGGTGGGCTACGCGTCTGCATCGACATACCAGGGCTCAACCGAGCCGCTTCTCAAGAGCGCCTCTGGCCCTCGCGAGTGGGACGTTGCGAGGGTCCGCCCCGCAGCTACGTGCGCATGCCTTACGGCCTGCCAAACGCGGCTGCTGCGCACCAGCGTCTCATGAGGGCCATCTTGGAGGCTCAAGAGGTCAGGCATGCTGCAGCCCTGGCGGAGATGGAGATGGCCCGCGAGGAGCCGCCAGCGCCTCCGGAGCCTCTAAAGGCCCCTGGGTCTGGGGGCTCATGAGGATCGGCTCTCGTAGCCCACCGAGTCTGCTACACCAACACCCCTTCGCCCCCAACATCATCAGGTGACATCTTTTAAGTTGCATTTCTGGCTGGGAGTGCCTTCAGAGCCGCATTATTCCCAGGCCACGTGGGTCCGTCCCTGCGGCAGGTATCCCTTTTATTTCATGTCCTTAGGCTATCTTATTAGGGGCGCCCCTCAGGCCGCGTCATCCCCAAGCCGCTCGGGCCTGTCCCAGCGGAATGTATCCTTCTTGCGTTTTTCTTAGGACTATGCTTTCGATCCACCATGCTTGTTATTTGGTGCCTTTTTCTCCTGGGTGTCGGAATCTTGCACGTTAAAGGGGGGGTGCCTGAGCATCGCGACTCAGGGCTCCTACCGGCTCTCCGGCCCTCACCCTCTTGTCTTGTCCATGGCATCACGACCTGGCATGCCAGCGACGGCTGAGACCAGCCCGAGAGCCGGGACCCGAGGACGTAGAGTTTCATCATCTAACCCAGCTTGCGGGTTAAAGGGGGGGTTCCTGAGCATCGCGACTCAGGGCTCCTACCGGCTCTCCGGCCCTCACCCTCTGGTCTTGTCCATGGCATCGCGACCTGGCATGCCAGCGACGGCTGAGACCAGCTGTCACATCCTAGTTAGCCATGCATTAGAGTGTTGCATCATGTTTACTTTTTCAATAGAAACCTGAAATGGGGATGACAGAACCCCCAGTCCCCTCTGAAACCAATTAGGGTTTAGTAAAAACATTTTCAATGAATCTGAAATGCCCTTCTAAAATGCCCATCATTTTTGTCTTGGTTCAGAACCTCTGCCAAAAGTGGTGCACATTTTCCTAGGCCATCCTAGGGTTTTTGAATTAAATCATAAATATTTGAATTTGGGCATTTAAATTATATAAAATATTTAAATGCTCAAATATCTCCAAACTAAAATGTTTCATGTTGGAAATAATCCAACTATGGACCAGGAGTGGTTTGGTGATTTTTGAAGTTGCCTAGGTATTTTATTAAATTCAACAAAGTTGCAGAGGTATTAAAAAACAGAAAACAGAAGAAAATGGAAAAAAAACTTACCTGTCGCCCAGCACCGGCCCACCTGCCGGCCCAGCCCAGCACCGCGCCAGCGAGCTGCTTCCGGCCAGGCAGGCAGGCAGGTGCTCGACGGCGAGCACCGCATGGGTGCCACGCACCTGCTCGCCGCCTCGCCGCCTCCCTCGCCCGGCTAACGCCGTGGATCGGCCTCCCTCTCTCCCCCGAACCCCCCAGACACCCCCTCTCCTCTCCAGCTCCTCCCCCTCGCATGCCCCAGCCATGGCCGACGCCATCGCCGCCACCCCCTCGCCGTAGCCACGCCCTCCGTCCACCCCACGCCGTGCCACCGTGTCCAGGAGCTCCGCCGCTGTCCACTTCATCGAG
>NC_041382.1:394373477-394379947 GCF_002162155.2 Triticum dicoccoides
TTATGTTGCTAGGATGGACTCAGAACTTTGATATGATGATGTTGAGTGTGTATGAAATCCTTTGTCAAATGTCTCAAAATCCTTCTTGAGCATTTACAGCTGTTATGCTGCCGAAATTTTGCTAGAAATTCTAATGCCCTTGCATTATGATTGTGCTTTCAGATGGCCACTCGCGACCTCAATCAAGTGGTTCGCCTGACACGATGCCTAGATGTACCCGGTCATACCGCCATGTTGGTCAGGGTAATGACCGAGGCTGGATACCGCTGGTATCCTGAGTACACGGTCGAAGAGCAATTTCGGGACTTCAATCAAAGCCAGTATCTCTGCACTGTCAGGATATTTCCATCTTATCCTGGATCCACCGAGCCCCTTCACTGCTCCTATGGACTCGGGGTTACTATTGAGATGGCTGTGCAGGATGCCGCCTATTCTATGATGACCATCATGCGAGTCAGATCTGGTCTATTTCGGGACTCTGATTTCCGGTATATGCCAGGATCACTTCCAGGAGCACAAGGGTATCTCCAGGCTATCTATGCTGACCCCACCCAGGAGGATTCACGGACTCGCACCACTGCTGAGATGCTCGAGGATAAGGACCGTGAAAATCGGGCCTTGAGGTTAGAGCTCTTCAATACCCGTGCTGACCACTGGGCCACTTTGACTCGGTTTGCACCGGGGGTGCAAGCTGGATATTCGGATATGCGCGATCTCTATCCTGTGAGATCTGCTCTGCCAGACGTGATGGGTTGGCGTGATGTAGGAGGCATCACCCCACCTCGCGGTCCCCGCAGGTCACCGTCTGTTGGTCCAAGACTTCATCCTAGCCCCTATGGTCCACAAGCTCCGCGAGATCGTCTGTTTCCGGATGATCATGTTGAGCTTCCAGGCTATGGAGGTGACTTCTACGAGGACTACTACGGATCGGTCTGAGTTAGTGGTAGTATCACTAGTTTGCACTAGCTGTGTCGTCTATCGCCCCGCGTGACTCGTGGGATATGACCTAGTTTGTACTCTTTCCGGAGATGTAGAAAAACAATGTATAGGAGCTTGGGATGCCTCCAATGAGATGTAATCCTCTTTTCACCGTAATAGTACTTTGTTTGGTCTTGTACTAAACCCTGTATGGTGTGTATGATGATGGAATAAAGAAGCAGTTTCTGTATCTACCATGTCATACGGATGATCATCTTGCATTTCGAGTTATCCCTTACATTTTGTATCCTATGTCGGAATTTATCATCCTGACTAAATTATTGTCTTGTTTACCTAGGATGGTCAACACGCGCACTAACCCTGCTCCTCAAGAGCAGGCCGAAGGCAGTGAAGTCAGGGATGCAAATCTGCCTCATCCCCCTTCCCTAGCCGAGGTTATGATGGAAGCTGAGAGAAACAAGCGGGAGACCAACCGTTTGTTGGAGCGTATTGAACAGAACACGGCACACCATCAGAGGACTAATGTGGTGTCACTCAGTGATTTTATCAAATTACATCCACCCACGTTCCACCACTCCGTCGAGCCTCTCGACGCTGATGACTGGCTTCGCAGTATCTCTCACAAACTGCGTTCCGCGCTGGTAGCGGAGGCTGACAAGGTCACCTTTGCTGCATATCATCTTGAAGGCCCCGCCAGTCTATGGTGGGAGAATTATGGAGCTATGCGCCCAGCGGGTCATGTTACTACTTGGGCTGAATTCAGTGAGGCTTTCCGTGAACATCACATTCCGGAGGGTCTCATGGACCGTATACGTGAGGAATTTTGCAATTTCACCCAAGGCCGACTCTCTGTGGATGCTTATAGCAGGGAGTTTGGTAACCTCGCACGATATGCAACCGAGGAAGTTTCTACTGACGCCAAGAAGCAAGCAAGGTTCCGTAAGGGACTTAGTCCTGAGCTTCGCCGCGACCTCCGTCTGCATGAGTGCACATCTTTTCAGAAACTTGTCAACAAGGCCATCAGTGCTGAAACTGGTCAGACTGATTATGACGCAACACGCAAGCATGGCCGTGACATGGGTTCCTCATCTGGTGCTGGTCCTCAGAAGCGCCGCGTGTGGGTGCCCAACACCGCCCTGCCACCCAGGTTCACACCGAGGCCATCCTTCCAGGCGCCTCGCCCTGTTCAACAGTCTGCACCAGCCAAGCCCTATGGGGGTCCAACCAACAATGCTCCCCCACGTACCAGCTCCGTGACCTGTTTCAAGTGTGGGGAATCTGGCCACTATATGCGTGAGTGTCCCCAGACCAACCCCAACCAGTCTGCTAAAGCTGTTGGCCGTGGCAAGCCGACAGGAAAAGTATTCCACGCCAAGCCGGTCACCGCCTCACGTGGCCATGTCAACTGTATCTCTGCCGAAGAAGCTCAAGAAGATCCCAACGTCGTTCTCGGTACGCTCCTTGTTAATCGCCACCCGACATCTGTTCTTTTCGATACAGGAGCCTCTCATTCATTTATATCCGAGAACTATGCTCGTTTGCATAACACCGCATTCTGTGACATGCCATCCACTATGGAAATTTCTACTCCCGGTTCTAGATGGCAGACCTCTAGGGTAAGTTATGGAAATGAAATCCAAGTCGACAGACTTGTTTTTCTTGCATCTTTGGTAGCTCTCAAATCTTCAGATATTAATATTATTTTGGGTATGGACTGGATGTCAGCTCATCATGCCAAAATTGATTGCTTCTCTAGGACCGTTCAACTCACTCACCCTTCGTGCAAGATAGTCAATGTCTTGACCCGATTAGCCAAGCGACAATTATATTCTCTTAACGCCAGCCCTTTGCCAGACCTTGAGGACGTTCCGGTAGTCCGTGACTTCCCGGATGTCTTCCCAGAGGAATTGCCAGGTGTTCCACCTGACAGGGATGTCGAGTTCATAATAGACCTCATCCCAGGAACCGTGCCGATTGCTAGAAGACCCTATAAGATGGCACCCCTAGAACTAGCTGAGCTTAAGAAACAACTCGATGAGTCCTTGAAAAAGGGTTTCATCCGACCTAGTTCATCTCCGTGGGCTTGCCCCGTCCTATTCGTCAAGAAGAAGGATGGTACGGACCGGATGGTTGTGGATTATCGACCTGTCAATTTGGTCACAATCAAGAACAAATATCCGCTCCCCAGGATCAACGACCTGTATGATCAGCTCGCTGGATCCTCAGTCTTCTCCAAGATGGATTTGAGGTTGGGCTACCATCAAATCAAAATCAGAAACGGGGACATTCCTAAAACGGCCTTTGTTACTCGTTATGGCCAGTACGAGTACACCGTCATGTCCTTCGGCTTAACCAACGCTCCAGCCACCTTCTCTCGGTTAATGAACTCAATCTTCATGGAGTATTTGGATAAATTCGTCGTGGTTTACCTCGATGATATACTCATCTACTCCAAGAACGAGGAAGAACATGCCGAACATCTAAGGCTAGTGTTGAAGAAACTTCGAGAGCATCGCCTTTATGCCAAATTTTCTAAATGTGAATTCTGGTTGTCAGAAGTGACCTATCTGGGTCATGTAATATCTGGTAAAGGTATTGCTGTTAACCCTGAGCGAGTACAAGCCGTCCTTAATTGGACTCCACCTGAATCGGTCAAGCAAGTTCGGAGTTTTCTGGGCTTAGCGAGCTATCGCCGTCGCTTCGTCGAAAACTTCTCCAAAGTTGCAAAACCTCTAACCGAACTCCTCAAGAAAGATAAGAAGTTCGAATGGACTCCACAATGTGAGCACAGCTTTTAGGAACTAAAAAGACGCCTGACTTCTGCTCCCGTACTGGTACCGCCAGACTTCTCCAAGGACTTTGTTATCTACTGCGACGCCTCGCGACAAGGACTAGGTTGCATTCTCATGCAAGATCGACACGTAATTGCCTACACTTCACGGCAATTGCACCCACATGAGGAGAATTATCCTACTCATGATCTAGAGCTTGCAGCCGTAGTCTATGCACTTAAGACCTGGCGACATTACCTCCTCGGTAATCGTTGCGAAATATTCACTGATCACCAAAGCCTGAAGTACATTTTCACCCAACCGGATTTAAATCTCAGGCAAAGACGTTGGGTTGAGTTGATCACAGACTTCGACTTAGGAATAACCTACACCCCAGGGAAAGCCAACGTCATGGCTGATGCGCTAAGTCGTAAATCTTATTGTAATAACCTGATGTTACAACAAAGTCAACCGCTTCTCCATGAGGAATTTCGGAAGCTTAACCTTCACATTGTTCCTCAAGGTTTTCTTTCCACCTTGGTGGCAAAACCTACCCTTACGGATCAGATTATCAAAGCACAGAAGGTAGATCCGGTAATCTCCCGCATCAAGAGAAACATAAGGAAAGGAATTGCGAATTGTTTCTCCATTAATGATCAAGGGGTCGTATACTTCGGGAATCGACTAGTGGTTCCCAAAGTGCGAAAACCTGAGGCGATTGATTCTTAAGGAAGCTCATGAATCTCCTCTCACCATTCATCCCGGTAGTACTAAGATGTATCAGGACCTACGCCAGAGGTTCTGGTGGACTAGGATGAAGAGAGAAATTGCTCGGTATATTGCTAATTGCGACGTCTGTCATCGTGTAAAAGCAGAGCATCAACGGCCTGCTGGCACCCTTCAACCCTTAGCTATTCCTGAATGGAAATGGGATAAAATTAGTATGGACTTCATTACCGGTTTTCCCAGGACCAAGAGAGGGAATAATGCTATCTTCGTCGTTGTCGATCGTCTTTCCAAAGTAGCCCATTTCCTACCTGTTCGTGAGAGTATAACCGCTAGTCAATTGGCAGACTTATACATCTCCCGTATAGTGTCTCTCCATGGTGTTCCTTTGGAAATTAACTCGGATCGAGGAAGTCTTTTCACCTCTCGATTTTGGGAAAGCTTCCAAAATGCTATGGGAACCCGTCTCTCCTTTAGCACCGCCTTCCACCCTCAGTCGAGTGGTCAAGTGGAACGCGTCAACCAGATTCTAGAAGACATGCTTCGAGCCTCTGTTATCTCATTCGGAATGGATTGGGAGAAGTGCCTTCCATTTGCCGAATTCGCTTACAACAACAGCTATCAATCTAGCTTGGGTAAATCCCCTTTTGAAGTTCTCTATGGACGACGGTGTCGAACACCCCTTAACTGGTCAGAGACCGGGGAAAGACAATTCTTTGGCCCGGATATGATTCAGGAAGCATAAGATCAAGTTCGCATCGTTCGTGAAAAGTTGAAAAGAGCCCAATCTCGTCAAAAGAGTCAATATGACCGAAAACATAAGGCTATGACTTTCGAGGTTGACGAGAAGGCTTATCTTCGGGTTACCCCTCTGAAGGGAACCCATCGTTTCGGTATCAAAGGCAAATTGGCTCCTCGTTACATTGGACCCTTTCGCATTCTCGCCAAACGAGGAGAAGTTGCCTACCAATTGGAACTACCTCCGCACCTCTCCAGAGTCCACGATGTCTTCCATGTTTCTCAACTCAGGCGTTGCTTCTCGGATCCTATCCGTGGAGTGGACCACGAAACGCTTGATCTCCAAGATAATCTTACATATCGAGAGTACCCCATTCGTATCCTCGATCAGGCCGAGCGTACCACTCGACCTCATAATATCAAGTTTCTCAAAGTACAATGGTCGCACCATTCTGAGGATGAAGCAACTTGGGAAAGGGAGGATCGTCTTCGACTCGAGTATTCCGCCCTCTTCCCGGAGGAACCCAAATCTCGGGACGAGATTCTTTTGAGTGGGGGTGAGTTGTCACATCCTAGTTAGCCATGCATTAGAGTGTTGCATCATGTTTACTTTTTCATCAGAAACCTGAAATGGGGATGACAGAACCCCCAGTCCCCTCTGAAACCAATTAGGGTTTACTAAAAACATTTTCAATGAACCTGAAATGCCCTTCTAAAATGCCCATCATTTTTGTCTTGGTTCAGAACCTCTGCCAAAAGTGGTGCACATTTTCCTAGGCCATCCTAGGGTTTTTGAATTAAATCATAAATATTTGAATTTTGGCATTTAAAATTATATAAATATTTAAATGCTCAAATATCTCCAAACTAAAATGTTTCATGTTGGAAATAATCCAACTATGGACCAGGAGTAGTTTGGTGATTTTTGAAGTTGCCTAGGTATTTTATTAAATTCAACAAAGTTGCAGAGGTATTAAAAAACAGAAAACAGAAGAAAATGGAAAAAACTGACCTGTTGCCCAGCACCGGCCCACCTGCCGGCCCAGCCCAGCACCGCGCCAGCGAGCTGCTTCCGGCTAGGCAGGCAGGCAGGTGCTCGACGGCGAGCACCGCATGGGTGCCACGCACCTGCTCGCCGCCTCGCCGCCTCCCTCGCCCGGCTAACGCCGTGGATCGGCCTCCCTCTCTCCCCCGAACCCCCAGACACCCCCTCTCCTCTCCAGCTCCTCCCCCTCGCACGCCCCAGCCATGGCCGACGCCATCGCCGCCACCCCCTCGCCGTAGCCACGCCCTCCG
>NC_041382.1:394380074-394380576 GCF_002162155.2 Triticum dicoccoides
AGCTCCGCCGCCGTCCACTTCATCGAGCTAGCCGAGCCCCGTGTGCTCGTGCGGCCCGAGACCACCGCACCGACCTCGCCCGAGCTCACCGTCGCCGGAGATCCCCTTCAACGCCGTCGCCGCCTCAGCTCGTCCCCGACCTCGCCGGTGGCCTCTACGGGAGCGCTGTGAGCCTAGCTACTCCTCCGACCCTCTCTCTCTCATTCCTGAGCCGTGTAGCCACCGCACGAGGATCACACGCCCGCACCGCCGCGGATCTCGTCGCCGACGTGCTTCCGGCCACACTCCGGCCACAAGATGGTGTCCATCTTACTCACCGAGTCCCGCAGCACCTAGCTAGCCACTCCACGAGCCTCACCGACCCCTCTAGCGCCAAGTTCATCTTCGACCGAACCCCGGTGGCCGCCAAAGTCATCGCCGGCGCCAACTCCGGCCACCCCGACCCCAACGGACTCCACCAAGAGCTGCGGCTTGTCCTCAGCTCCACTCCGGTGGTCTCCGC
>NC_041382.1:394380769-394414391 GCF_002162155.2 Triticum dicoccoides
GCGGCTAAACGCCGGCGCCGCTGGCATTGACTTTGACCACGGGTGGGCCCTGGTTGACTCCCCTGAGTCAATGACAGGTGGGGCCCAGCCCTGTTAATTAAACATGTTTAGTTTTAATTAAACTTTAATTAAAATAATCACCCTGACATGCGGGACCCACTGTCAGGTTTGACCCAGACCTGTTCCGTTGACCTGCTGACGTCACACTGACGTCAGGCTGACGCAATAATGATTTTCTGGAATTATTCTAATATAGGAAATTCCAGAATATAATTTAAACTTCAAAAATTCATAACTTTTATTCTGTAACTCCAAATCAGACAAATTATATATGAAAAATGATCAGAAAAATCCAATCTATCCATCTGTACTATTTTCATGCATGACTAAACAAGTTAACTTGATGTTTAATGCAGAACAAGGAAAAGCACTTTAAAAGGCCATGGTTGAGTTTGAAATTAGAATCTTTGATTCAAATTTGTCCAAACCCTTCTGGTTTTAGTTGCATTAGCCCAACACACTCATATTGCCATGTTTCATGCATGCATCATATTGTTGCACATTGTTTGGTGATGGTTGTGTATCGGTGTCCTTTGCGACAGGTTCTGCCTCCGAGGAGTACCGTGGTTACCCTAACGAAGAACCTTATCAGTGCATCGAACCATCAGGCAAGCAACCAACCATTTGATCATATCGATACAATCCCATGTTCTCGCTCCTGCTCTCTTTTACTGCATTAAGACAACGCGTCTCAAACTGCTGTGTGCTACGGTAGTTGAACCCACTTCCTCTGCATGACCTGTCATTGCCACAGTAACTAGATGAAACCCACTAGCATGTGTAGGAGTTGATTGAGCCATATGTATGTGTTGTTCCTACCTTGCTATGCCTGCTATGCTTAGAGTCGTGTCAGGTCTGGTTCATCTGGGTGATGGGCTAGAGTGAAATGATTATGTCGCTAATGAGAGTGGTGTGGTGAACACGATTTGGTAAAGGTATCGATGAGAGGCCATGTAGGAGTACATGGTGGGTTGTTTCATTGAAGCCGACCTTAAGCACTGAGATCTGTATGTGTGATTTAAGAATCAGCTACTACCATGCATTGGGCCCGAAACCAATGGACCCTCTCGACTTCTTATTCAACCTAGTTCTCTGTCCAGGAGTTGCAAGTAGTTTCTGGTGTTTGTAGCCTACTGGAGGCCGTGGACAGCGCTGACCGTAGGGGTGGGCTGTGATGCGGTAGGTACGTGGCCGGGTGTACCGAATACCCGTTAGGTATCTCGGGAACCCTGTTCACATCGTTCGGGGCCGTATGGGAAACCTCGGCCGGACTCCCTGCGGATGGAACCTGGATAGGCGATAAACCTGGACTGGAGGCTTAGGTGATTAGGTAGGTCGTGGCCGACACCCACGTTGGGCTTCCGCTTGAAGGTTGCCGAGTACATGTCGTGTAAACGACGGTAAGAGGTGAGAGCGTGTATGAAGAAGTACACCCCTGCAGGGTTAACATGACCTATTCGAATAGCCGCGTCCGTGGTAAAGGACTACTTGGTTGCCTATACAGTTCATAGACAAGTAAATGGAAACTACTAAAAGCCTCAAGATAAGTGTGAGTGCTGAGGATGGCTCTTCCGTAGGAAGACGGAGGCGGATCCTCGGTAGTGTATTGAAGTGGTGAGTAGTGGACTCGTGTGCGCAAAACCATTTCAAGTTGGAGTATCGTAGGATAGTCTAGCCAAGAGTCAAAGCTGGCTTGCTGCAATAACTCCACCAACCCTTCTTGATAATATGCATGTATGTAGGATCTGATGTAAGTCTTGCTGAGTACCTTTGTACTCAGGTTGCTATAATTTACATTTTACAGAAGACGCTGCAACCCCTTCTGATGGGTTCTACGTAGACGTTGACATCAACGAGTAGGCTAAAGGCCCAGGTGGTGATCCTGAGCTTATGAAGGACCACGTAGTATAGCTAGGCTTTCCAAAGCCTCTTTTATTTTACTAGTTGTCTGTACTCAGACAAGTTACTTCCGCTGCTGGTTTGTATGACTGTATGACTTGAATGTTGGGTCGTGAGACCCGTACCTTGGTGTATGTTATGTATGGCTCCCTGAGCCTTAAATAAAGTACTTGTGTCGTAGAGTCATGTTGTGATGCTTCGTTGTATTTGCACATATCGAGCATATTGTGTGTATGATTGAAATGCTTGGTATGTGTGGGATCTGACTACCTAGTTGTTTATCTTTAGTAGCCTCTCTTACCGGGAAATGTCTCCTAGTGTTACCGCTGAGCCATGGTAGCTTGCTACTGCTCTGGAACACTTAGGCTGGCCGGCATGTGTCCTTCTTCGTTCCTGTGTCTGTCCCTTCGGGGAAATGTCACACATTGAGTACCGGAGTCCTGTTAGCCCGCTACAGCCCGGTTTACCGGAGTCCTGCTAGCCCAGTGCTACAGCCCGGACCCACTTGCTGATGACCGACACGTTCGAAGCTGGGTCATGGATGCCTGTCCCTGTAAGTCTGTGCCACTTTGGGTTTACGACTAGTCATGTCAGCCCGGGCTCCTTATCATATGGATGCTAGCGACACTATCATATACGTGAGCCAAAAGGCGCAAACGGTCCCGGGCAAAGGTAAGGCGACACCCGTGGGGATACCGTGCGTGAGGCCGCAAAGTGATATGAGGTGTTACCGGCTAGATCGATGTGACATCGAGTCGGGGTCCTGACAGTGTTGGTATAGAGGCCATGTAGGAGTACATGGTGGGTTGTCTCATTGAAGCCGTCCTCAGGAACTGAGTTCTGTGTTTGTGATCCATGATTCAGCTACTACCATACATTGGGCCCTGAAATATGACCCCGCTCGACTTCTTATTCACCCTAGTCCTCTGTCCAGGAGTTGCAAGTAGTTTCTGGTGTTTGTAGCTTACTGGAGGCCGTGGACAGCGCTGACCGTAGGGGTGGGCTGTGATGCGGTAGGTACGTGGCACGGTGTACCGGATGCCCGTTTGGTATCTCGGGAACCCTGTTCACATCGTTTGGGGCTGTGAGCGAAACTCCGGCCGGATCTCCTCATGGATGGAACCCGAATAGGCGATAAACCTGGACTAGAGACTTGAGTGTTTAGGTAGGTCGTGGTCTACACCCACGTCGGCTTTCGCTTGAAGTCTGCCGAGCACATGTCGTGTGCAGACGCTAAGTGGTGGAAACATGTATGAAGAAGTACACCCCTGCAGGGTTAACATCATCTATTCGAATAGCCGTGTCCGCGGAAAAGGACTTCTGGGTTGCTTATATCAGTTCATAGACAAGTGAAAGTGGATACTCTAAAATAAGCAAGATAAGCGTGAGTGCTATGGATGGCGTTCTCGTAGGGAGACGGGAGCGGATCCATAGTGGTGTATTGATATGGTGAATATGTGGACTCGTGTGCGCCACCTCAAAAGAGTTACTTGCAGTCGTAGTTCAGGATAGCCACCGAGTCAAAGCTGGCTTGCTGCAGTCAAACTCCACCATCCCCTTTGTTGATAATGATGCATGTGTAGATAGATCTGATGTAAGTCTTGCTGGGTACATTTGTACTCACGTTTGCCTATTTTATGTTTTGCAGAGAGACTTCAGTCTCACTAGTAGTTCCACGTGGACTTCGACGTTTAGCTTGATACCTCAGCTACGATCTTGTGCCCTCGGCAGGATCTGATAGATAGTCAGGCTTCTCAGCCTTTTTCATTTATAGATGTCTGTACCCAGACATGATAGCTTCCGCTTGTGCTTTGACTTGTATGCTCTGAGTGTTGGGTCATGAGACCCCTGTTGTAATATCTTGCTCCTCGGAGCCTATTGAATAGACTACTTGAGTCGTAGAGTCATTTTGTGATGCCATGTTGTATTGCACATATCGAGCATATTGTGTGTATGTTATTGAAATGCTTGGTATGTGTGGGATCTGACTACCTAGTTGTTTATCTTTAGTAGCCTCTCTTACCGGGAAATGTCTCCTAGTGTTACCGCTGAGCCATGGTAGCTTGCTACTGCTCTGGAACACTTAGGCTGGCCGGCATGTGTCCTTCTTCGTTCCTGTGTCTGTCCCTTCGGGGAAATGTCACGCATTGAGTACCGGAGTCCTGTTAGCCCGCTACAGCCCGGTTTACCGGAGTCCTGCTAGCCCAGTGCTACAGCCCGGACCCACTTGCTGATGACCGACACGTTCGAAGCTGGGTCATGGATGCCTGTCCCTGTAAGTCTGTGCCACTTTGGGTTTACGACTAGTCATGTCAGCCCGGGCTCCTTATCATATGGATGCTAGCGACACTATCATATACGTGAGCCAAAAGGCGCAAACGGTCCCGGGCAAAGGTAAGGCGACACCCGTGGGGATACCGTGCGTGAGGCCGCAAAGTGATATGAGGTGTTACCGGCTAGATCGATGTGGCATCGAGTCGGGGTCCTGACACCAGCCCGAGAGCCGGGACCCGAGGACGTAGAGTTTCTTCATCTAACCTAGCTTGCGCGTTAAAGGGGGTGCCTGAGCATCACGACTCAGGGCTAATACCGGCTCTCCGGCCCTCACCCTCTGGTCTTGTCCATGGCATCGCGACCTGGCATGCCAGCGACGGCTGAGACTAGCCTAAGAGCCGGGACCCGATGTCGTGGGGAATGGGAGCACGAGCACCTATGGGGCAGGGGGCCCCTTCTGGTCCGGCAAGGGAGCGGAGGGCGCACGCAGGGCAGATCGAGGCGAGGGCACGCGGGGGGGATTTTTTACCCAGCTTCGGAGCTCTCCGGGGAGATAAAACTGCTACTGCTACTTTGTGTTTGTATTTGTTCTTGCTCAAGAGCGTGAGCGTGTTGTGGTGTTGAATGTCACGAACCGCGGAACCCCTTCTACGTGCGCATGGGCCTCCCTTTTATAGGTTAAAGGGGGTCACCGACAGGTGGCAGCGTAGAAAAGCGGGGTAAAAGAGTAAAAACGCAGGTTGGTACAACTACTACCAACAGTGCCCGCTACCTAACTCTGACGGCAGGGGATAAGGGCATTTAATGCCCATCTGGTCGCTCCAACAGTGCAGGAAACGACCGTTAGGGGCGCCACCGATCGCCACGATGGCCTCCTTGTCAGCTTTGCTTGCCACCTCGCACCCCATGGCTGCACAGCCACCCGCCACGTGCACCAGGAGTGATCCTGCGGCGACACATCGTTGGATGTGCTGGAGCCTGGGCGCAGAGTGGTAGCCTTGCCGCGGCAAGCGCCTTGCCGCGGCCGTTGTCTTGTCGCACCAGCAAGCTTGCCGCTCGCTGGGCCTTGCCGGGACGCGCGGGGCGTTGCGGCAAGTTTCTTGAAGTGCCTTGGTTGGCCTTCCAGGCAAGCTCCTCTTGCCGGGGCCTTTGTCCTTCCCGGCAAGCTCCTCTTGCCGGGGCCTTGTCCTTCCCGGCAAGCTCCTCTTGCCGGGGCCTTGTCTTCTCAGTTAACACTTTGTTCTTGAATGGCAGAAATGGGAATGGCGGAGGATCTTGGCGGGCGCCCGGGAAAGCCTTGCCGCGGGACGCTGTGACTGCCCGTGCACAAGTTCGGGGTACTAAGGTACCCCTACTTTAGTAGACCGACAGGTGCCCCCGAGCCTGGGCCATACACGGTGCCGAGCGCTATTGGGCCAGGCCCAAAACAGGGCACGGGCACGCGCGGCCTGGGTCCAAACCAAATCCACTCCGTATCCACCGCGTCCTCTCGTAACGGCACGCGTCGATCGCGTCGTCGTGGGAGACGTGGGTGGCGTGCGCGATTTTCGAGGCGTCCACCACCCCCCCCCTCGTGATCACGGGGCGGGGCGAGGTCACCTCATCTGTCGCCTCGGTTCTGCATCCCCGCCACGCGGCTCCCATGCACTCGGGGGCGCGGACGGTGGAGGTGGGAAACCGAGCCGTCACGGGCGGAGGCAGCGGGTCTGCCCCGACTCCCCCTCTTCCCGTGCTCTGATTCGTCGAGCGGGGCGGCCGAGCCCCCACCTTGCTCCTTTAAGAAGGGCGAGAGGGGAGCGCAAAAACCCGCACTTTCTCATCTTCTCCTTTCTTCAGCTTCTGTTCCCCTTTCTCTCATCCGCCATGGAGAAAGGGAACCCTGGTCCTTCATCGGTGGCGGCGAGGGTCGCCGCCAGACAGCGCATTCCTCCCTATCCCGCGCCTGTGGTGGCAGAGCCAGCCACAAGGGGGAGAGGGAGGGGGCGAGGTCGTGGACGAGGTCGAGGCGCTCGGGGAAGAGGTGGACGGGGCGGCGCGTCAGCTTCGCCTCCGCCAGCGGTTCCTCTCTCCCCGGTGGTCCATACGGGGGACGAGCCTTGCGAGTTCTTCTTCAGGCTGCGCCGGGCGCCTCGTCATCGCCTCCGGCTTCCAGCTCCGTTTGCGAGCGCGATGGAGCCGGACCGCCCGAGACGCTGAGATTGCACATGAGGGGCTGTGGGATCAGCGGCACGCGAGTCAGCGTTGTATCCCCAGCCCCTAATGTGATGTATCTTGATCGAGGGTGGAAGACGTTCGCCTGTATCCACAGCCTGACGGCGGGGTTTACCCTCCATTTTAAGTTGATGGAGGGCGACCTCCTCTCCGTCAAGGTCTTCGGGGACTCCGGCACTCGGGCGAGATGCTGCGTGGACAGCTCCTCCGATAGCGGAGACTCCCCCTCGAGCGAGAGTGATGAGGAGGAGAGCGACAGCGACGACGAGGGTGGCGGGCCCGACTAGGCGTCGGGTGTCGCCTCGCGCGTCACCGGCGACCCCATCATCCGGGTCGCCGGCCTCCTGAACTCCCCGGGGTCGTCTCCTTGGGCGGCTGGCGTAGGGAGGTTGCGGAAGAGGAAGAGGGCTGGCGGCAAGGCCATCAAGTCGGAGTACGAGGGCGTGGTGCCCTCGATAGCGTGCTGACGTCCTGCCGCCCCGTCTTCGAGCTCTACTTCCGGTGCCGCCATCACCGTCCAGCCCCCGGACGGCCCCCAGGATGTTCTCTTGGTGTCTTCTGGCACCCGTAGCTCACCTAGGCGCCTCTTTTGCCCTTTTCGCCTCCTTGACCTACCTCCTGAAAAGGGGGACAGGAAAGGGATTACGGGCATCTTATCTTTTTAATTTGTAAGCTTTCGGGCCTTAGCTGCATTTAAAACTTGTAATCCTCTCTTTCATGTTTTTCATCCTCTATGGACTGTATCCGAGTGGGATGTTTTTTTAATGAAAAGGGGAAACTTGCTATGTTACACCCTTTACTTGATTATGTGCCTTGTATGTTTTTACCCTACGCTTTGAGGGAACTTGCCGGCGCAAACACACTTGCTGAGTGCGGAACATCAGCAGCCTGCTGGCGGTGTTGCCTCCGACAAGAAAACCTTGTCGGGGCTAGTTGCAGCGCACTTATATTGTTGAGCGGACTCGAAAACATATTAAAGGCGCAACTTAGCCACGAGCCGGTTCCTCCGTGCACAGGTTTTTCATACAAGGCACGGTCGTTCAAGGACGCGGCTTCGCATTCCCCAGTCCATAAGAGGATGCATGATGAGGGACGAAAAACTTATCTGATATCGCAGCCCCCGGCAACTCTGGCTTGCCGGGACCCAGGTGCCGGCGCACCTTTCTCTCCTTTCCTTGTTCTTGCCGCTGCTAGACGTGTCATAGGAACAATCTCTTAGAGCGTGGCAAGTTATTTACTGTAATATATAACTTTATTCTAGGCAAAGCTTGCTATGTTATATCCTTTACTCTGTTACATCCCTTGTATGTTTTTACCCTACGCTTTGAGGGAACTTGCCGGCACGAACACACTTGCTGAGTGTGGAACATCAGCAGCCTGCTGGCGGTGTTGCCTCCGGCAAGAAACCTTGTCGGGGCTAGTTGCAGCGCACTTGTATTATTGAGCGGACTCGAAAACAAATCAAGGGCGCAACTTAGCCACGAGTCGATTCCTCTGCGCACAGGTTTTCCATACAAGGCACGGACGTTCAAGGAATATAACTTAAAAATTTAAAACTTGATCATGCTCAAACTTTGGCAACTTAGCTTTTCTGTCTTCTGCGTCCCGGCGAGGCTGTACGTCTTTGAACGACGCTCGGTCCAGACCTTCATCCTCTCCCTCTCGAAGCTTCTGGCGTCAACTTTGTGGCTATGGTAGCGGCGCAAAGCTTGCTGGTAGCGAGCAGCTCGTACCGCAGCCTGAAGACGAGCTACCTCGAGGAGTAGCGCGTCGTCTTGCCGCAACTGCTCTTGTTCTAGCTCATCATAAGCGAGCACTCGAGGCGATCCGTATACGAGGGGAGAGGGGCCGAGAGTGTCGAGCCCCCAGACCAAAAATGGCCAGGATAAAGGGATTGTTAGGAGAGCTTGAGCTGGTTGGTGAATCTGTTTGGAGTGGAACTGGCACGTTTCACACTTGGTTACTTGTGCAGTTGCATCCTGGAGGGCTGTCGGCCAGAAGAAACCTTGCCGGAAAGCCTTGCCGGCAAGCGCTCTTGCGCCAATGTGGTGACCACATATGCCTCCATGTATCTCCGCCAACAGCTCTTGTCCTTCTTCCCGGGAAATGCACTTCAATTTCACTCCGTTGAATCTTCTTCTGTACAGTATGTCATCGACAAACTGGTACATACTTGATTGCCGGGCTACTCTTTATGCTTCTTCTTGTTCCTCGGGAAGTTCTCCTGTTTGAAGGAATCGGACGATCTGCTGTGCCCATGTTGGAGCTTGCGGCTCAACAACAAGGACTAAAGGCGCAAATGCTGCTGCAGGAACATCCGCTTCTACGGCAAGTATCTGAGACCCTGCCGGAGCGTGATGCTCCCCGGCAAGCGTGTCGGGACACGGCTTGTCGGGAGCGTCTGCTTCAACGAAACAAACCCTAGGGCTTGTCGGAGCAGACTGCCCCTCAGCGCTCTCTGTGTTGATCCTGGGGACTTTCTTGGCGGCGGCTCCGGGGAGCTCTGCCGGAAAGTAGTCGCTAGTGACCAACTTTCTCTTTTTGCTCTATCCAGCTGATGATGTCACAGATGGTTGAGTCAGCTTGAGCACAAAAATCCCTGGTTCCACAGGCAACTTGAGTGCGGCACACTTTGACAGGCCATCTGCAATGTCATTCTGAGCTCTTGGAACATGTTCCATCTGCAGGCCGTCAAAATGTTCTTCTAGCTTCCTCACTTCATCGATGTATGCTTCCATCAACGGACTCTGATAATCTTTGTTAACTTGGCGGACGACAAGCTGTGAGTCACCCCTGACAATAAGCTTCTTGATCCCAAGCTCTGCTGCTATTCTGAGTCCGGCAAGCAAGCCTTCATACTCTGCAGTATTGTTTGTTGCTTGCTCCTTGGGAAAGTGCGTTTGGACCACGTACTTGAGGTGCTCTCCGGTGGGGGCGACAAGTAGTACGCCCGCACTGGCGCCTTGCAGCGAGAAAGCACCATCAAAGTACATGATCCATTCTTTGCTAGCTTCCTTGACGGGGGTTCTCCTCTCCGGAGTTTCTTCATCTGGTGTCGGCGTCCATTCTGCTATGAATTCTGCCAATGCTCGGCTCTGAATAGTTGAAGTACTTTCAAACTTGAGGCCAAAGCTTGACAATTCTAGTGCCCACTCGACGATCCTGCCTGTTGCTTCTGGATTCTGCAGTATCCTCTTCAGTGGAAAGCGAGTGACAATTGTGATCTCATGTGCTTGAAAGTAATGGCGCAGCTTCCTCGAGGCCATGAGTAGGCCAAAAAGCAACTTCTGCACACCAGAGTACCTTGATCTAGCCCCCTGCAGAAGGGAACTGACAAAGTAAACTGGGCGCTGCACCATCTTCTTCTGTTTCTCTTCCGGCAACTGTACAGATCCATCCTTGCTGGAACCAGAACTTGTCGGGGAAGCCCCCTGCTTGTTGCTGGACTCGCTTGCCGCGATCACTGGCTCATCATCTGCCTCCCTCTCCGCAACTAACGCAGCACTAACCACTTGATTGGTTGCCGCCAGATATAGCAGCAACTTCTCTTGTGGCTTACGTGCGACAAGTGTTGGAGTGGAGGATAGGTATCTCTTCAAGTCCTGCAGCGTAGCCTCCGCTTCCGGAGTCCATTTCATTGGACCTGCCTTTTTCAAAATTTTGAAAAATGGAAGGGCGCGCTCAGCAGACTTGGAGATGAACCTACTGAGAGCAGCAACACAGCCGGCAAGTCTCCATACGTCCTTGACTCGCTTCGGTGCTTCGATCTGCTCAATTGCTTTGATCTTGTCGGGATTGGCTTCAATCCCCCGCTGAGATACAAAGAATCCGAGAAGCTTGCGGGAAGGAACTCCAAACACGCACTTCTCGGGATTCAACTTGAGATTGATCTTGCGCAGATTTGTGAAGGTCTCATCCAAATCTTGGATCAAAGTTGCTCTATCTCTGCTCTTGACCACTATGTCATCCATGTAAGCTTCTACATTTCTGTGCAACTGTGGCTCAAAAGCGTGACTGACTACTCTTGCAAATGTTGAACCGGCATTCTTTAGTCCGAAAGGCATCCGTACAAAGCAGTACGTGCCACATGGAGTAATGAATGCGGTTTTCTCTTCATCCTCTTCTGCCATGAAGATCTGATGATATCCTGAGTATGCATCAAGGAATGAAAGCAGATCGCATCCCGCTGTGGAGTCGACAATCTGGTCAATGCGTGGCAAGGGAAATGGATCCTTGGGACAAGCTTTATTAACATCAGTGAAGTCAATACAAAGCCTCCACTTCCCGTTCGGCTTGCGCACGACTACTGGATTGGCTAACCACGTTGGATGGAGTACTCCTCGGACCAGGCCTGCTGCTTCCAACTTCTTGATTTCTTCTGCAATGAACTCTTGACGCTCCACTGCTTGCTTCCTAACTCTCTGCTTGATGGGCCGCGCGTGAGGGCAGACGGCAAGGTGGTGCTCAATTACTTTCCTGGGAACACCGGGGATGTCAGATGGTTGCCATGCAAACACATCGACGTTCGCCCGCAGGAAAGCAATGAGCGCGCTTTCCTATTTAGGATCAAGCGTGGCACTGATAGTGAAGGTACCACCAGTGCCGTCCTCCTTGGCGGCCACTTTCTTGGTCTCTGGTGAAGCTGTCTTTGCCTTCTTGCACTTGCCGGTGGAGCTCGATGGTGCGTCCTCGACGGTAGCGCAGCACTCCGAAGAGGTGCGCTTGCCGAAGTGGGCATCAGAACTACTCTTGCCGGACTTGGTCTTGTTCTTCTTCCCCCCGGGAGCTTCAGCGGCAAGTGGTTTGCGCTCTGCTGCGGCTGCTGCTTCCCGGTAGATCTTGTCGGTACAGATAAGTGCATCCTTCTTGTCGCCTTGGACGGAAATGACAATTATCGGACCAGGCATCTTGAGCACATTGTAGGCGTAGTGAGAGGCTGCCATGAACTTGGCAAGCGCTGGACGGCCGAGTATCCCATTGTAGGGCAATGGGAAATCAGCAACATCAAATGTGACTCTCTTTGTCCTGAAATTCAGCTCGCTGCCAAACGTCACTGGCAGTGTGATCTTCCCCTTCGGCTTGCTCCTTCCCGGGTTGATTCCTTGAAAGGTACCAGTTTCTTCGAGGTCGCTGTCGGGGATCTGGAGCTTCTTGAGCACCGCGGAAGAGATCAGATTCAGGCCGGCCCCGCCGTCAACCAACATCTTTGTGACCTTGAGGTTGCGGATTGTTGGCGAAACCAACATCGGCAAACACCCGACCGCAGTGATGCGATCAGGGTGATCCTCAACATCGAAGATGATGGGCCTGCTGGACCACTTCAGAGGCTTGCGCGATTCAACGGACGGTTCTGCTGCACTCACTTCCCGCACCCACTGTTTGAGTTGGCGGTGCGAGGTGTGCAGAGAAGCACCGCCGTCGACGCACAAAACCTCCGTCGCCTTCTGAAACTCTTGCTCGTCGGTCTCATCTTCCTCCATCTCATCATCCTCGTCTTCATCCTCATCCTTGACGCGGCCACGGGGAGGCCTATCTCCTTGCCGCTGTTTGGCCTTGCCGCGGCGCCCTCCCCGGATGGGACGCTTGCTGCCGGATCCTCCGCCACCTTCTCGGGCCTTCTCCTTGTCGCGGCGCTCGTATTCAGCTTTCTGTAGCTCCGCCATCTGCTCAACTTTCTTGCAGGCTTGGAGGTCATGGCCCTTGGTGCGGTAGATCTTGCAATACTGCTTGCCGGAGCCATCCTGCTTGTCGGCGGCTACCACAGCCTCGCCGGAGTCGCCAGTTTTGGCCTTCTCGGAACCGCCTCCGTTGCCGGACTGCTCGACAACTAGCACATCCTTAGCCTTTCTCTTTCTGTTATTCCGCCTTCGGTTCTTCTTTGCCGGAGGGGCATCCTCCTCACTGTCAGATCCTTCTGCTCCTGCGTTCTCTCTGGGGAGTCTCCTCCCCTCTTCAGCCCGTGCACACTTGTCGGCCAGAGCGTAGAGCTCGCTGACATCTCTAATCTTGCACATCGCCATCTCCTCCCTCATCCCGCGGTTACACACGTTCTGATGGAACGCGCTGATAACCGCGGCAGGGTGGACGTCTGGGATGTTGCGCTGCACCTGGCTGAATCTCTGTATGTACTTGCGCAGGGGTTCTCCTTCCTTCTGGGCAAGCAGATGAAGGTCGCTTTCCTGGCCATGGGGCTTGTGGCCGCGTGTGAAGGCGCCGACAAACTGATGGCACAGGTCCGCCCACGAAGAAATGGAGTTGTCCGGCAAGTGCATGAGCCAAGATCTGACATTGGGCTTTAGCACCAGCGGGAAGTAGTTGGCGAGGATCTTCTCGTCGCGCCCCCCGGCAGCCTGCACCGCGATGGTGTAGACGCTGAGGAACTCCGACGGATGTATCCTGCCATCGTACTTCTCGGGCACGTCTGGCATGAAGTTCTTGGTGCTGGGCCACTGGACTTGCCGCAGCTCACGGGTGAACGCAGGGCAACCTACCGCGTACGGCAAGTCGCCTGGTTCCCCCGGCGCATGCATATCAACAGTGGGCCCAGCGCACTGGTCTGACTAACGTCGCGCTTCTCTTTGGCGCTCGATGCAAGTGCGAGCGTCTTCGTGTCGTCGTTCTTGAAGAACATGGCGTTGATCGCGGCGAGCTCGCGGGTCCGACGATGCAGTGGAGTCGGTGTCGAGGTTGGCCCGGCGAGTCGGCGACCTTGGCCTTCGGGGCGGGGAGTGCACGGTAGTGGCACCCCCAGCGGTCTTGTCGGCGTCGGCTTGCGCCTGGGCGTCTTGCCGGGGCTTTGATGTGCTCGGTTGCCGGGGCTTGTCGCCGTTCGCGAAGCCGATGAGGCTATAAATGGTGGCCCTCCAGTCGTCGATCTTGTTTGGCGCTGGAGGGTAATCTAGAAGCAGCTGGGCTCGGGCCAGTGCTTCCTCTGGAGTCTTGGGTGGCGGTGGTGAGCGACGCGAGGTGCGGGACATGCTCAAACTTCTAACAGTGTTAGAAGGAGCAACATCCCACCCAGGCGACCGTACTGCGCTCGTGCCAGCGTGCTGGCGTGCATGCTGGCCTTGAACATCCCGCGACCCACCAGCTTGGCCTTGCTCCAACGCGAGTACGGTGCTAGGAGCACCGTGGCGTTGTCGATCCTGCACCTCCTGAGAGGGGTGCGGTGGATGGGCAGACGCGGAACCTTGCGGGGCCTTGTCTTTGGACCTGGTGACGATGTGAGTCCCCCCGCTGGCGCCCGCTCCTCCGCCGGCGTCCACCCCACCGCCCGTTTGCTCCGGTGGCGGTAGGACGGTCGCAGACGGAGCGGCCACCTCCGAATTCTTCTTCTTCGGTGGCATGTTGATGAAGATGCTGATGTAGCACGCGCAGACGCCGGATCAGATACGCACTACCTCGACGCCCCCCTACCTGGCGCGCCAAAGATGTCGTGGGGAATGGGAGCACGAGCACCTATTGGGCAGGGGGCCCCTTCTGGTCCGGCAAGGGAGCGGAGGGCGCACGCAGGGCAGATCGAGGCGAGGGCACGCGGGGGGGTGGGGGGGGGGATTTTTTACCCAGCTTCGGAGCTCTCCGGGGAGATAAAACTCCTACTGCTGCTTTGTGTTTGTATTTGTTCTTGCTCAAGAGCGTGAGCGTGTTGTGGTGTTGAATGTCACGAACCGCGGAACCCCTTCTACGTGCGCATGGGCCTCCCTTTTATAGGTTAAAGGGGGTCACCGACAGGTGGCAGCGTAGAAAAGGGGGGTAAAAGAGTAAAAACGCAGGTTGGTACAACTACTACCAACAGTGCCCCCTACCTAACTCTGACGGCAGGGGACAAGGGCATTTAATGCCCGTCCGGTCGCTCCAACAGTGCAGGAAACGACCATAAGGGGCGCCACCGATCGCCACGATGGCCTCCTTGTCAGCTTTGCTTGCCACCTCGCACCGCATGGCTGCACAGCCACCCGCCACGTGCACCAGGAGTGATCCTGCGGCGACACGTCGTTGGATGTGCTGGAGCCTGGGCGGAGAGTGGTAGCCTTGCCGCGGCAAGCGCCTTGCCGCGGCCGTTGTCTTGTCGCACCAGCAAGCTTGCCGCTCGCTGGGCCTTGCCGGGACGCGCGGGGCGTTGCGGCAAGTTTCTTGAAGTGCCTTGGTTGGCCTTCCCGGCAAGCTCCTCTTGCCGGGGCCTTTGTCCTTCCCGGCAAGCTCCTCTTGTCGGGGCCTTGTCCTTCCCGGCAAGCTCCTCTTGTCGGGGCCTTGTCTTCTCAGTTAACACTTTGTTCTTGAATGGCAGAAATGGGAATGGCAGAGGGTCTTGGCGGGCGCCCGGCAAGCCTTGCCGCGGGACGCTGCGACTGCCCGTGCACAAGTTCGGGGTACTAAGGTACCCCTACTTTAGTACGCCGACACCCGAAGACGTAGAGCACCGGCATCTGGCCAAATTTGCAGGAACACACTCCAAGATAAGGCCCAGAGCCAGGCGCAACCCGCCTTGAGGTAGGGCCCCGTGAGCCCCGCGCTGGCTCATGGGTACCCCAATACACCTCGCGAGGCCTTTCACGCTCCTCCAGAGCAACTAACGGCTAACTGTCGATTGTCGCGACAAACCCTCGTTCCTTCTGTGATGAGCTTGCAGGGTCCCTCCAAGAAGCATCACCGAGCAACCTCGCGATGGCCAAGGCTAGCGCCACACCTGGAAGCATTTTTCTGACCCTCTAGATAAGTCACCCTCCAGACGCACAAGTTATCACAGCACCATCCCCGCACTCAATGCAATCCCGTGTTAGCAACGTCGCTCTCCTTTCTCACCGAATGATGGCTGCTTGAGCGCTAAGGGGGACCTCATGAGCATCGCCACTCAATGGCTCTTACCGGACCTCGGGCCGCTCACCTCCTGGCCTTGACCACGGCATCGCGACCTGGCATACCAGCGACGGCTGAAGCCGCCTTGGGACTGGGACCTGTCGGTGCAGAGCATCAAGCCCTCGTGGGGACTAAAAGGAGGAAACTAAGCTAAAACGGAATGAGCATCTCGCACTGCTTCATAATAAGGATCATATTGACAGACAGAGCTACAAACATCTTACAAGCCCCGTGGGGTATATTCTTGGCCCCTCGCAGGAACAAAAGGCGCAAATCCTAAGGAGTCCTAACTACAAGGGGCATCGCGGCATATGCCATCATCAACAGTGAGCTGCCCAGCACCGACGCCAACCCCATCCAGATCAGGGGCGGCGACGACCTGACGAGCCCGCCCTGCTCCGAGAACGGCGCAGGCTCAGGGGCTCGTAGCTGTCATCACTCGTCTCCGGCGTCATGAAGAGCTCGGCGGAGTCGCTGGATCCTCCGGCGCCTCCGTCGCTTGAGGAGCGGCCAAGGGGCCGATCGGCTGGCCTCTGTCTCGTCGCAGCAGGGTCCCGACCGCCTCTCCCGGGGCAGCACTCCAGCCGATGACCCTCCGCATCGAAGACCTTGAAGGACATCACCGAGGCACCGTCGTACTCCAGATGGATTGTGAGGGCGCCCCTCATCCTGCAGACCCGGGCGACCTCGCCCCAGCCTCTAGTCATGAAGACCTCACCCGGGGCAACAACCGCGACCTCTGCCCCGGTCGCGAGGGTGCCGCAGCCGGCGTGCTGCAGCCAGAGCCCTAGGGGTTCCCCCTGCCGGACGACAGAGGCGAAGCAAGAGGGGAGACGAATCCAAGACTTAGGAGGCGTGGCGGCGTGAAGCACGAACTCTCGGCAGGAGCCCTCGGCGTGGACTCCTGGGGGGAAGACGCACACCTTCGTGACCCGCCGGCGTCGGCGGCGGCGCCGCTCATGGCGTTCGGCATTGGCTCCTTCAGAGCCACCAACGTGCGCATACAAGGGAAGAGGGAACCTTGGTGGCGGCCGCTCACACCAGGGTCTTGACGCTTCCTGGCGAGCGCCCTCGCCCTGACACCAGAGGGCAAGCCGCTTCTTCAGAGGAAGCGGATCAGGATCCTCTTGGGGAGCCTTTCCCTTCTCCTCCGCGGAGAACCGGCGGATCGGAGCCATTGCAGCAAGACGGAGCAAGAAGGAGGAGAAGCAGAAGTATAGACTGGAAGGGCGCGCGCCGTTCCGTACTTATGCCGGCGAAGGCCAACCGTCGGCCTCCACGATCACTGCTAATCATGACCCTCTTTGCATACAGGGACTTGTCGAATCCGAGCGGTTACCAAGGCATCGTGGGGAAGTGGTGCCGCCCACGTCCAATCAACCGCCACACGGCACCCAAGGTCACCGGCTGTTAGGGCCCGTGACGCCTTGCACTTGCCCTGTCGCCTCTCTGCTCGGCCAAGTTCGGGCGTGCCGTGGGCCCGGGGGCTACTGTCGGCATTCTGGGAATGAGACTTGCCTGCCTGCGGCCTGTGGCGTGGCTCAAAGGAGGCCCAGCACAGCCCATCTTCATCAACGCAAGCTCAAGACCCCCGCGAGGGGCCAAGCCTCGTGGAGCGGACGACAAGGAGCTTCCTCAAGCACGGCCTCATCAGGCAGGCTCATGAGGAGGCGGAGAGATCAAGGCAGGGTACCTCGCGAGGTGCCCATGACGCAAGCCATGACGACCAAGGGTAGCAGTCGGGCGCCAGCCCGCGTAGTGTCCTCCTTTCCCCTTTGGTGCAAAGGGAGCAAGCGCAGGCGAGAGCATCAAGCAAAGGAGTCCATTTCGGTGCAACAAGACCAAGACCAGCCCAACGGCCGGAATGAAGTCATTGTGGAGCCCAAGCCGGCGTCACCACCGGAGCCTTTGACAGGCGAGGACCCACTTTAGTCAGGATAAGTGTACCCGCTGTTCCCCTTCAAAATGGCCAATTGTTCGCGCCTTCCCGCTCAGTATTTGGGAAGAGGCCCAGGGCCTTTGCCTATAAATAGGACTAGCCACCCCCAGGGTAGCAGGATCTGGATCCTCATCAAGAAACCAGTAGATAGAGCGACTGAACCCCTCCTAGCAGTTCATCGCGCAGCCAAGAACAGACCCTCGCGAGGCTGTTCCCCCCTTGTATTGTTCCTCATCAGCCCAAGAGGCAATGCACCACACCACACACTGGAGTAGGGTATTACACCACAATGGTGGCCTGAACCAGTATAAATCTTGTGTCTCTTGTGCTGTTCAGTTTAGTAGTTTAGGTCCTAGCGATTTGGTGAGGAGCGAGCCGGTTGGGGATTGAATCTCCACGCGCACCCCAGTGTTCGAACCTCAAGGGTCTGCCGGAACCCGAAATCCGACAGTGGGCGAACAGGTCGAAGGTCGAGCACCCAGAGGATAACGAATCGATCGAGTATGGTGTGTTGTTCGTGAGGGTGCAGAGCCAACTGGAGCCACAGGAGTATTCGTTCTCCCACCGCAAGAGGAGGCCGGATGGCGCGATGTCGCTTCCCCGCCGTTCTCCACGGTTCCCTCGACACTCGCCCTATTTCAACGGCGGCGGTAGGGTTTAAGGTAAGCTTCACACTAACCTAATCTTCCACCTGCTCATGCTTACAATCAGTGTGACAGCTAATGAAAATCATGCTTACAATTAGTCTCCGAGTACTATGCCAATCACCCTAAAATAGCTCTAGACCTTTGGGTCAAAGTTGTGACACAGTGTACAAGTAAAGAAACATAGATTGGTGCTTCTTTCAGAAAAGAGTACTCCCTAGAAAACTGCCAATATAAGCTACTAGTATTTGGTTAGAGGATTTGCTGCCGAGAAAGATCCGTCCACAGAGAGCGCCACACATCCCACTGGTGGTGGTGGATGCCAATGTGTGCATGTATCATGGTTGGTGTCGGTAATTTTTACTTGGCACACCTCGCACTCTGCATATATGTCGGTTCCATACGTACATTTGTGCAGTTCCACCAAAATGCAGCTGAATAACCCTGTTTGCACAGATAATGAAAAAGCATGATTACATTATAGTGGCACCAGTTGATGAAACACACAAAATAAATAGAAGAAAATATTGCGATAGTATCATAGTATTCCATGTTGCGAGGGCGAGATGGGCCCTGCGACGCCTCATATGGTACGCCTCATACTGGACATCGTCCCAAGTCTCCCAGATACACCTTCTGCCAGTGATGAACGTCAGTGTACAGCGGTAGTACAAGGAGGCGTCTTGAGACATTCAAGTCTCTATTTTTGTACAGATCAACTAAAATTAAACACCCCAGTTTGCGGAAACGCTTAAACATTAACAATGGGACTAGTTGATGAAACATACATTAACAACGAGAAGCACTTTCTTTATCGACATTGGAAATGAAATAATAGAGAGGACACTCACTCTATTTTAACTGTATTATTACTTCATTTTATCAGTGACACTAGGGTCAAGCAGGTGGCAAACGAGGTGTACCGTGCGTCGCAAGGATGGAGGCCGGGGGTGCTTAGACTGGGATGTTGAAGATGGCTCTTTCAGTCACCAACATGGATGATTCAATTCATGGGACCTTTTGGTGCAGTTCACCTAAAATGAAGCAATGTCCCGTGAGCTAGCAGCTTCTTCTTCAAAAATTTTTAAGAAAAGGGCTCTAGCCTCGGTTCCATTTCCATCAGAAAACGAAACCCACAGAGCTTCTTCTTCATTAGTTGCAACAAAATTGAGCAACATCAAGATTGGTTGTGAAGCTCCTGGAATGCTCAACTATAATTTGGATATCATTTGTGGAGTTCAACTAAGATCAAGCGTGAAATGTATATCTCTGTTTGCACAAAAAAGGTGGAAAGGAGGGTGACTAACAAGTGATGAAACATGCATCAAATGAAAAGAAGCATGTTCCTTATCTGGATGGCAATCCTACATGTACAGTAGCAATTTCTAAAGTAGTGGCATTGCTAGATATTAGTGTGGGCATTAGGATTAACTATGACAACCGTTAAATACGACATTACTTTGGGCACGGGAGAGTAGGCGGACCAGGACAGTTGCATTTCTAACGAAAAGAACCAACTTATCTTAATGGGAAATTTAGCAGGACATGTAAAAAAGTGCCATTGATTCATATTACTGGAGGCATTACATTGAAAACAACATTGCTTTAACATGTCCTTATTTTTAACAGTGCGACTGCTACATTTTACCAGTGGCATTACATAAGAGTGGCTCGGGGCAACAAACATCAGAACAGGATATCTGGGTTGGTCCCATTTTTGTTCGGTATAGCCACCTTATACTGTGTGAGGCTAGCAAATCTAGTGTTGGACTTACTCTGTTGACTTGTCCCCCAGTCCCCACTTTCTTTCCTTTTTCAACCAATAGATCGGGTTTATATTGATTTGTACTGCGTTTCCCTTTATTTCCCTATTAGACCTAGAGACCAGTTGGATAGCCAGTCTCTGCTACTTTTCGCCCCCATTATTTCCTCTTTCGACCAAGTCCTAGATTCAGGTAACAAATCCTCCCCCACCCCCTTTCTTCCTTGTTTGAACCAAGTAGTACTAGATTCGAGTGCATGAACTAGTTTTACCTCTTAAACGTAAAAAAATTAGATGGTTTTCGAACAGCTGATCGATCCTATCTACGAGGGGGCCTGAGAAATAGTAAAAGATACAAATGCAGCAACGTCAGGCGCTCGGGAAGTAGAGCAAGGCCGGTTTCAAAGGAAGTTATACTTGATGGTCGCCGGGATGTTGCTAGTTGGCGGCAGGAGGCCGGATCTGCCCACACTACGGCAGCGAGGAAGAAGGGGTCGGAGGCCCTCCCTCGCCAGCGGTGCTTGGGAGAGAACGGCAAGGTTGGCTGATCGGGGCATGTCGGCAGTGGGTAAGAGCCGTCGCCGAGGACGACCGCGTGAACGTTTCACCTTCTCACCTTCCCCGGCGGAGAGGATCCGGCTGGATCTATGACCAGCGGTGAGCAGAGAGAGAGAGAGAGAGTGTGTGGCCACCGCTATCGTGTTTAGATCTAGAGAGGACGAGATAGTGTGAAGAGAGAAACACTAGCAAGCAAGCGCGGAGGCTCCTGCCTATATAGTGGAGTAGTACTAGTTTTCTTTTGTCTACCGGAGCCGGCTTGACCGCGTCAATGACTGTCAAGAAGTCTTCATGCACGTGGCCCGGAGGCACAGTTGTCGTCATATTGATCTCAAGCGCCGGATTATAACATATAACATGAAAAAATGCCACATGACAAGAAATCATAACCTCACTACTCAAAGGAGACAACATGAATCCCGACGGACAAACTAGACGAGGAACAAAGCTCAAATTAAAGATAAACTCGTAGAAAAGGGGTCCTTCGATAGATTTCCTAATTAACATAGCCGGCTTGACCTAGATGGCAGTTGAGTAGTCTTCGTGCATGTGCCCCCAATGACTAGCCTAACTCAGTTGTCGCTGTTTAACCCTCGCAGTGATCCGAAGCACATGACACCTAATTTTGCGAGATGACAAGAAACCTTTTTTAGATTTCTCACCACAACTACAGCCATATACAACACAGCCTGCACGATATGTAGACGATATCCAATCTAGGCGTGTCTGCTAGAGTCTGGTCACATGCATGGACGAACTGATCTGCCGTGTCTTGCAGGGATCGTCCAGGCACCAATGTAGTACAACACTTCTCTAGTACTATCGCTCGTCTCCCTCTTCTATTAAGTCACCCCACTTGCGGGGCCGGGGAGTGTGCCTATGGTCGGTTCTCAATTGCGGTCCCACATGTGTGTGCAAACGCAATATGACGCGCATTCCATTTGGAGAGCAGCGTGCCAGACTGACCGACCGTTTGGGGTGCGACGCGAACGCGACGGGCGTGTTGTATACTCTGTACATGTGTACCGCCGTTTTCTAGAGGCTTTGCTCCATGGCGCAATCCATGGATACAAAGTTAGTATACTGTACTATTTAAAAGTCGAGGGCGGGGCTTTTCCTGCGCGGTAGGCGGGGCAGTTCCACCTAGTTGGTTCGAAAGAGATGCGAGAAGATGAGGGAGTAGGCTGCTGCAAATGTAGGGTGGTGTGATTTGACAGCGAGTTACTACTGGACAGGTGGGGCCACGTGATTTGACTTGCCATTATCATTTTAACTGCGGTGCTACGACCGGCGTGAGTCTCCTGATTCCTGACCACCTCCATGCAGGTGCCTCTCCCAATGCTCCACCATGTAGTAGAGGCTGGCTCTTGCATGAGAGCCCACTTATCCACTTTTTTCTTGCCTCTCTTTCCTCCACATATGCAAAAATGTCATGTAAAGTGCACTATTGTACTTAGGTTGGTCGTAATGGAGAGTATCATATACTACTATCATGCATATGATACTTTTGTATGATACTACATCCGTAATGCATATTATCATGTGTTGGTATCATTGGATGGTTTATTTATTGTCATGCATGACACATAGTAGCACATCATTTAATATGATACAGTATCATATTATGATACTCAACTCTCTCTTTTCTTCATTTAATTCGACATCACCTCATCAAGATTGCATAGTTGGCATGCATGATACTACCTATGATACTCCCATTACAAGCAGCCTTACTTGCTCCTACAGGTGCTAAGCTTGCCACATAGGCATAAAGTCTGATGTGGCAAGTTGATCAAGAAGAGAGAGACTAGTTTGGTGACCCAAGGAAGAAACAGTGCTAAGCGCGTGTACCTAGGTGAAAAGACAAGTTTGAGTCTATAGCTAATTAAATGAAGCAAACTTAGCAACAAAAAACTAATAAGCACACAATTTCATTGGAAGAGGTCACTCCTTGGCAAATGCAATAAATACTAGTACTCCCTGTGTCCCATAATATAAGAACATTTTTGGCACTACACTAGTGTCAAAAACGTTTTTATATTATGGGACGGAGGAAGTACGAAGAAAGAGATAGAGAGAAGTAAAAAAATACACTTATAACCAACCATATAGCTAACCTTGTTGTAGTATTAGTGACTAAGTGATGACTATGTATGACATGCCAACATCAGATAGCCTAATGCACCGTGTT
The DNA here is from genome assembly GCF_002162155.2 of Triticum dicoccoides. NCBI lineage: Eukaryota > Viridiplantae > Streptophyta > Magnoliopsida > Poales > Poaceae > Triticum > Triticum dicoccoides. The sequence goes on from NC_041382.1 coordinate 394,403,164, forward strand.
AAATCTCCAAGGGCGCGACCGCGTGAGCGACGCGACGGTCGTGCTAGGCGCGACCATGATACGGGCTGCTGGCAGCCCTTGGATCTGAGATCAAATGGTCGCATGCTAAGTTGCTGAAAATTTGCAGAATAACCCTCCAGGATAGGATATTCACGCATAGGTCTAGAATCACGCCATGCAACCGTTCGATCTCAGATCCAAGGGCTCTTGAAAGACCGTATCATGGGAGAATGGAAAGCCACTACCCTGCGGTTTGCACGCTGGCAGTTCGCTCCTACTCGTCCCCGCAGGTCCTTTAGTACTACGGCGGTTCGCTCCTAGTCGTCCCGTCCTTTCACATTACGACAGTTCCACTAATCCTAACCCTCCTCCCAAATCCATGGCATCCCAAATCTCCATGATCGGCAGTGAGTACAAGGTTAGAACCATCACCGGTGATGAGTTCGACGTCATCTACACCCGTTCTTTCGTGACGGTGAAAGGATGTCTTTCTCGCTTCAGACGCCTGTTCGAAAACTCAGATGATGTGTGGTTCACTGGGCTAGACGTTGAGTACACCACAGTCCTGGGACGAGAGAAGGATCTAAAGGATGAAGAGAGGAAGAAGCCCGCCGTGATCCAGGTTTTTGTGCATGACTTATGCTTGGTCTACCACATATGCCATGCCGATGTTGAATGCCTGGATTTTAAGAACTTCCTCGAGAGCAACCTAGTCAAATTCGTTATTGTAGACTTTAGGAACGACAAAGAAGTCCTGGGTCGGATAGGCCTCGTTGTAGGCAACCCCTTTGACCTCCAGAAGAATTGACTGGTGTCCTCTCGTCAGCCTTCAATGCTGACCTTGGCAGGAGCCATGGTTCATCCTTCGTACGGTAAACTGGAGAAACCTCCATACATGTTTCATCGTTATGCATGGCAGCGGAATTTACTAGATATAGACCACATCCACTACGCTGCAATGGATGGCTACCATTGTTTCAATATCTACAAGGGTTGGATGAAGAGCAAGAGCCAAGTGTGCGGTTCAAGCAAAGAAGTATCGGCCAAGAGGAAGAGGGACAAGGACAAAGTCGAGGACGTGGACGAGGACTCTGAGTAAGGTGGCAGTGTCGTTGCTCATGGTGGTTCTAATGCAATGTCTACCGGAATAGTTTCAAAGTTTAATTTAGGTGTGCTTAATTTAATTTGAGGGGTGTGTTGTGCTGAGCCCCCAGCAGGACTGTGTTATGTTTCTTCTCGTTACTTTAACTCTTCAGTACGTACATACTAGTATTTCTTACATTTCATCTTTTAGTTGGTATAGTTCTATCACTCGTTTCTTCACATTATATACGTACAATATATATGGCCAAAATCATATAGCCAGCAATTTAGTTGTCAAAGAATTTCAAGGTGCTTAGTTTTGTCAAAGAATTCCAGGATGCTTAGTTTTATTAGAGGGGTGGGTTGTGCTGGACACCATTATTGTGACTAGCCTTTTTAATAGTACTATATGCATAATTTGGTGACGAGCGCTCTCTATATGTTCCACCTTTTTTTAATTTCATGTTTTGCTCCATGGCGCAATCCATCGATACTACTACTGTATGAAAGTATACATTTTTTAAAAGGCTAGAGGGCGGGGTAGTCTAGCTTGGTCGGTTTCACAAGAGGCAAGGGCCTTTGTGATTTGACGGCCCATTACTGGTGGAAGGCGCGGCCTTGTGATTTGACTGCTCGTATAAATGCGCTCACGACCTAAGGAGGAGCAAAGAAACGTGCGGTATACTCAAGTTTTCCACTGGAGTAGTACTACGATGGAGGAGCACAAAACACGGCAGCCCAGTGCCATATGGCGATAAAAAATGATCTAATTTGCTAGTCATCTCATTGTTAGCATTGTTCTATTCATTCCCTCAAAAAAAGCATTGTTCTATTCATGCCTCGCAGAGAACGTGACACGTGCGGCGAAACACCCGAAGCAAAAGATGAAACACCGGAGCAAAAGAAGAAGAAAGATTATCACCCCAAATGATTTAATTCGCCGCGGAGTCGTAACTTCTTCTTCATCGCCTCCATGACCTCCATCCCCTTGCGCGTCTCCTCCACCATCTTCTTCATTCTGTCCATGACGCAGGATTTCTCGATGCGAGCCTTCATCATCTGTGGCCGGGTGCTTTATGTGGAGCTTCGCCAACTCCTCCTTCTGTTCCATGATGAGGGCCTGCAGCATCTTCATCGAGGAACTACTATTCTCATGCAGCTTCTTCCAGCCAGCGTTCTTCTCCTTCAACAGGTCAATCTCGTGGCAGAGCTTCGCCTTGGCCTCCTGAAGTCGCAGGATTTTGCCGGTCGCCTTCTTTTGTGAGGCAATGCTCTTCTTCAGCAGCATCACCAAGCCGGCGGTCAACTCCCCCTTCTTGTTGAGCTCAGCGGGCATGTCGTCGAGGCTCTCCTTCAGTAGCTCCACCAAGCCTTGGATGAACTCCTTCTGCTTATTGAGGTGCTTATTGAGCTAATCGGGCATGCCGTCGAGGGACAACGACTCCAGTGCCGCCGGCTCGGCATGTTCGCCTCTGCAGCTAGGGCGCTGCTGGGAGCCAATCGCCTGCCCATGAGAGACCTTTCGAGGTCTCTGCGTGGTGGCAAGCCCTCTCTTTTTTTCCGCAGCCTTGGTTGCCGCTCCCTTGTTACGAGTAGTTCTCGACCTAGAGCTCTGCTCACCAGCCATGGCAAGGACGGACGAAGAATAATCACTTATGAGGAGGAAAGGTAGAGTAATTTTTGGTAGGTAGTTCCCCTTTTTATAACCTAAGTACTAGCACTAGTACTAATACCTGCATACTGGGAACACGTTCAGGTTTGGTACGTACTAGTAGGTGTGAGCAGGCTTTCGAATGGGATGGGAACAAGGTAAAGATTAATTGATGGTTTTGGTTTCGAGGCCCGAAACGGTGGCCGATGAGTTTAGTGCAACATAAATTTCAAATACACTACACTCCTCAAATGTGTAAATATTATGTTACTGTCAAAAATTGGCACAAAATACGAAGGAGACCAATGGAAGTACTACTAGCAACCCATGATTTAACTACTCGCATGCGCGCAGTGGAGTAGTAATGTCTTTCTTCCGCCCTCACGTCCACTCAATTTGCATGAGCTGTATTAATTGACCATCAATGAAGAGAACGACTTTACACGCGTCAAATTATCACATGGGGTGGATCTTGGTACAAAATTGCGTCCGTGTAACGCCCCGGTTTCGTTGCGCCAGGTGTCCACCAGTTGTTCGTCGTTCTTGCCATGTTATTTGCTTGCGTGTTGCATTTCATCATGTCATCATCTGCATTTCATATCATGTCATCATGTGCATCTTATGTTGCATACATGTTCGTCTCATGCATCCGAGCATTTTCCCCGTTGTCCATTTTGCAATCCGGCACTCCTATGTCATCCGGCGGTCCCTTTTGACCTCTTCTCTTTTGAGGGTGTTAAACGTTCTCGGAATGGCCCGAGGTTTGCCAAGCGGCCTTGGTATAGCACCGGTAGACCGCCTGTCAAGTTTCGTGCCATTTGGAAGTCGTTTGATACTCCAACGGTTAACCGGGTAACCGCAAAGGCCTCTTTTGTGTGCAGCCCAACACCCCTTCCAAAGTGGCCCAAAACCCATCTAACTCCCCTGCATGCTCTCGGTCGTTCGATCACGATCGCGTGGCCGAAAACCGCTCCTCATTTGGACTCTCCTAGCTCCCTCTACCTATAAAACTAGCCCCTCCCCCGAAATTCGCGGTCAAATCCCCCCTAACCCTAGCTCCCTTCTTCCTCCGCGCGCCGGACGCGTCCAACCGGCACCGGACACGTCCGCCAGCCGCCCCGCGGCCAATCCCCGCGCGCCACGTGGCCGCTCCGCCGCCCCCGCGCCGCCGGCCCGCCGGGCCCGGTCGCCTCCCCACTGCCGGTTCTCCCCGCCGACCCGTCCGCCGTCGTCCAGGCGCCGCCGCGCCTCGGCTCCCGGCCGCGCCACCGCCCGGAGTTCGCGTCGGGGCCCCGCCGCCCGATCTCCTTCGCCGGAGGCCGGCGCTCACCTCCGCGCACCTCCCTCGCCGCCCGAGCCGCCGCCCCGCCTCCGGTGCTCGGATCCGGGCATCCCCGACATCTCCGGCCGCCATCCCCGTCGTCTCCGGCAGTTCTCCGGCCCTGCCTCGACTTCCGTGCCAAAGTCAACCCCAGATCCGGAGGGTAAAATTCCACTAAGTCCCCGAAGTATTTGCATAATCATGCCATGTTCGTTGCATCTATCTCTGAATCCGTAGCTCCGTTTCACGCGTGTAATATGTCAAATTGTTCGTCTCGACGAGTAAATCTTTTCATTCCATTGCATCATTTTCATTTGAGCTCATCTTAATGCCCGAAATGCTGTTGGAAGAGTGCATGTTGATGTTACTCTGCTGAAACTGTTATAACTTGCTCATTTATCATGTTTGCCATGATTGATGTGTGCATCCTATGAGCATCAGCTCTACATGTTTGTTGATCTATGTCATGCCATCTTTCCAGGGGTGCCAACCATGTATTTTTGTGAGTTGTGTGCTGAGGGTATCAAGCTTGTTAAGTAGGGTAGTTGTTGTTGCTGTTTTCCTGACAGATTCTGTTATATTTTGTTGCTATGTAAACATGCTTCTAGTAAACATTCTATGCATAATCTGGAGATGTCCTATAAACATGTTTTGATCTACATGTCTTGCTCTATCCATTCATGCCACTGGTTGCAATTATAGCCTGCTGGAACATGTTGTTATCTTGCTCTAAAGTTGCTTGATAATGTTGCTATCAGCCTGTTAACATTAAGTTCACTAGTTCCCATGTGTTTTGCTAGTGTTCCATGCACCCTATGACCTTGCTCTTTCCATGATTAGCTTCATAAACATGCCTTCTCACTGTTGGGTGTCTTTCCATGCCATGTATTGCTCTGTGGTGAGTGGTTCAAGCTCGCCAACATGTCTACTTATTGTTGTTCGTGCCATGTATGAATCTGTAATATAACTTGCCATGTTTACATGGGTGCCATCATATCTTCTGATCCTTTTTGGCTGATGGTCAGTAAGGGACTTTTGATCTATGCAATTAGTAGATTCATGCCATGCCTTTTTTTGCCATGATAAGTTCATGTAACATGTTGTTTGATAGCTCTTAACATTGCAACCTGATGTTATTTCTGAAACTGTTATTATTTGCAATCTTACCATGTGTGTTTTGCGCATGTTCTAGTTGTTTCTGGAGATAGCTCAGTGTTCATGTTTTGTAGTGCTTTACCTGTACTTCATGCCCATGCCTTTTTTTATCATGTTGGGGTGCTGTAGCATGTTGATTTGATGCTTGTAAGATGCCTAGTTGCTGTTTTGGACAGATTGTTGCTATGACTTGTTTCATGTGCGTGTGTTGAACCGTTGCTCCGTTTTGAGTGTGCTCTATATGGAACTTGCTTGATTTTGCATGTAGCTTCATATTATCATGTTGCATCCTTGTTTGGGAGTGTTTGCTTGATGTTGGCATGCATTTTGCATCAATGCCATGTTTAACTTGTTTTGCTCATATCTTCTAGGCCGTAGCTCCGAATCTAATGAACTTTATATGTAACTTGACTAGAATTTCGTGTAGATCATCTTGGTGCATCTTAACTTGCTGTTTAACAACTTCAACTTAATGGTTATTCAGTTATGGACCAATTTCGAAATTTGCATATGAGGACTTACCGGAATTGCTATATGTTGTTTCCGGCCTCATTTAAACTTGCTTTGATGTGTTGTTCTTGTTTGCATCATCTCTTGCCATGAGTAGCTTCATGTAGCCTTGTCATGCATCATGCTTGTTGTGCGTCATGTCTTGTTCATGTGTGGTGTGTTTACTATGTTGTGTGCTTCTTCTCGATAGTTCCCGTTTCGTTGCGATCGTGAGGATGCGTTCGTCTACGTGTGGTTCGTCTTCGTGGCTTCTTCTTCTTCATGGACTCGTTCTTCTTCCTTGCGGGATTTCAGGCAAGATGACCGCTACCCTGGATCTCACTACTATCATTGCTATGCTAGTTGCTTCGTTCTATCGCTATGTTGTGCTACCTATTACCTGTTTATCAAGCCATCCCATATTGCCATGAACCTCTAGCCTTTGACACCTTTCCTATGCAAACCGTTGTTTGGCTATGTTACCGCTTTTGCTCAGCCCCTCTTATAGCGTTGCTAGTTGCAGGTGAAGTTGAAGATTTCTCCATGGTGGACAGGATTTTTGGTTGGGATATCACAATATCTCTTATATTATTAATGCATCTATATATTTGGTAAAGGGTGGAAGGCTTGGCCTTATGCCTGGTGTTTTGTTCCACTCTTGCCGCCCTAGTTTCCGTCATACCCGTGTTATGTTCCCGGATTTTGCGTTCCTAACGCGGTCGGGTGATTTATGGGACCCCCCTGACAGTTCGCTTTGAATAAAACTTGTCCAGCAAGGCCCAACCTTGGTTTTACCATTTGCCTCACCACCACCTATCCCTTTCCCTTGGGTCGGCCAACCCGAGGGTCATCTTTATTTTAGCCCCCCCCCCCGGGCCAATGCTTGTCTAAGTGTTGGTCCGAACTAGAGTCCTTTGCAGCGCCCCCTCAAGGAAACTTGAGTTCTGGTTTTAGTTGTACGGAGTGCTCATCCGGTGTTGCCCTGAGAACGAGATATGTGCAGCTCCTATCGGGATTGTCGGCGCATCGCGCGGCTTTGCTGGTCTTGTTTTACCATTGTCGAAATGTCTTGTAAACCGGGATTCCAAGACTGATCGGGTCTTCCTAGGAGAAGGTCTATTCCTTCGTTGATCGCGAGAGCTTGTCATGGGCTAAGTTGGGACACCCCTGCAGGGTTTAAACTTTCGAGAGCCGTGCCCGCGGTTATGTGGCAGATGGGAATTTGTTAATGTCCGGTTGTAGATAACTTGACACCAGATCCGAATTAAAACGCATCAACCGCGTGTGTAGACGTGATGGTCTCTTCTCGGCGGAGTCCGGGAAGTGAACACGGTTTCTGTGTTATGATTGACGTAAGTAGGAGTGCAGGATCACCTCTTGATCATTGCTAGTTTCACGACCGTTCCTTTGTTTCTCTTCTCGCTCTCATTTGCATATGTTAGCCACCATATCATGCTTAGCCGCTGCTGCAACCTCACCTCTTTACCCCTTCCTTTCCCATTAAGCTTTGCTAGTCTTGATACCCATGGTAATGGGATTGCTGAGTCCTCGTGGCTCACAGATTACTACAACAATAGTTGCAGGTGGATGTTACACGATGATCATGACGTGAGAGCGATGCTTGCTTGCGGTTAGTTCTTCTTCTGCTTCTTCTTCGATCAGGGGATAGGTTCCAGGTCGGCAGCCTGGGCTAGCAGGGTGGATATTGTTTGAGTTTCTATTTATGATTCATCCGTAGTCGGATGTTGTTCTTGTACTGTGATGTTGTATTCATGTGGCATTGTATGCCTCTTGTATGTATCCCCATCTATTATGTAATGTTGATGTAATGATATCCACATTGCAAAAGCGTTCCAATATGCGGGTCTATCCTTCGTGGGACCTTCGAGTTCCTTTTGGATAGGGTCGCATATTTGGCGTGACAGCCCGCCACTGTACCCGCATGTGTGTGCGAGGGAATGAGTGCGTGCGTGGCGTGCGTGCACATCTTCGCTTCGTGCATGTACCAACAGTATGGCTCAGGGAGGACGAGTACATTCTTCTCGAACCAGCAACACGTCACTATGATCAATCCACACAAGGAGGTTGCGACAACGCCTCCACATGTGCCACATGGCTTCATGAATGTAGCGTGCCATTGGAATTCTAATTTACGTGTTTTGCACATACTCGCAATACTAGTAAGGTACACGTGCATTGCACGCATCAAATTTTGCAACCAAATTATGAATGAATACCTCACTATAGCATGTATGCTCTGAGTCATATATACCTGATGTAGACCATCGTTTAATTCTATAGTTCATCTCATTCAAAATTAATTAGTTTTTATTAAAAAGCTAGGGCCTCTTGGATTCGTAGGATTTCCAAAAGGCGGGAATAGGAAAAACATGGGATTATAGTGGAATGTCGTCTTGAATCCTACATGATTGTATGAGTGTTTGATTGTGCATAGAAAAAAGGCAGAATTCTTTCAAAGAGGTTTTACTAGATGGGATGTTTCCTATGAAATCTAGTGCAAATGAATCATATGGAAAAATTCCTATGGTTTACAATCCTACGAATCAAACAACCAAGATAGGAAAGATTCCTAAGGATTAGAATCCTCCAAAATTCCTTTGAGAATCCTTTGAATCAAAGAAGCCCTTAATCTTTTATGATTCATGGAATTGTGCATTGTAAAGCATGAAGTAAAAAAAAATGATGGAAATTCAACTAGAAAAAAAGTTTGGGCAGTTATGATACGGAAGATTCTAGAACAAAAGAGAACCACTGTTGTTTTGAGGTTTGTGCATTATGCTTAAGTTCAAGCATGGAGTCTGCTAGATTGTACATGTGGCAAAATCCGGTGGGGGGCTAGAAGATGGTGTGAGGGGCCGAGTGGAGGGAGACTATGAAGGAATGCACAAGTGCGAGATCGATATTTAGAGAGTAGGGGTGAGAACATGCGCTATTGCACGCAGTGGCGGAGCCATGAAAAATAAATGAGCTAGGGTGCCAAGCATTGCTAATCCTTTACGAGGAGGGTCAATTCATGAACTTAAACAATTTTTAGCATCAATTGTCTAATGATCACATTCATATTAGCCTCGATATATAGTGATGTTAGGGGGGCAGGGCCCTTACTGCCCCTGTCTTCGCCATTGTGCGCGCGTCTGAGAGATGAAGCGGAAGGCATGGATGATGAGAGGGGGACGTTGGATATATAATTAATGTAGGTGTATTAGCTATATATGTTAATCCTATATAGAGAGGAATAGATTGATCGATGTGGACGTGGGAAAGAGGGTGAGACCTCACTGGATATATCGATTCATCGGTTTGTGTGGAGAACTATGAAAGACCTAGCTATATACACACATACATAGAGGAACATCGATCGTTGCGCATGCACGCGTGAGAGATAAAGAATGCCCGATATGATGGAGAGGGGGATGTGTGTGGGTGTGTGCCTTCATGGGAGACCGACATGAAGAAAAAGATTGCATGTGTGCGATGGATAATGCCGACTGGTAGTGTGTGTGCATGCATGCACGAGAGAAAGTTAGTGGTACAATTATAAAGAGAAGACGACTGGGTGGGTGTAAAAGACTAGGTGAGGTCATAATCAATTTAAAGTTGAATTCAAATATTTGAATAAGATATCCTGATGTTTGAAACCCATGCATGCATGAATACAACGGAGATCTGCGCGGTGTGGTTTGGAAACGAGCATGTTGTAATGTATACACATTGAACAAGGTCAGACTGATTTGAATTTGAGATACCGATGGTAGACATCATTTGGCCATGTCGCATCCGTGCATGGACAAACTATTCTAATTGGAGATGATGGGTGGCTTTTGCATCACATATCTATATCTATACCTCTATATTTATATTTTTTTATATTTTTTTATATTGTGTGTGGGTAACTTTAACTTTGAAAGATGGCCGTTGGATGAGGCGAATCCGATGGTCCAAAGATGGCAAATTTGAGCACTACTGGCCATTGGATATCATCTAGATTCCACCAGATTTCGCCACATGTATAATCTAGAAGACTCCATGGTTGAACTTAAGCATAATGCACAAACATCAAAACACAAGCAGTTCTTCTTTGTTCTAGAATCTTTCGTATCAGAATTGCCCAAATGTTTTTCTACATGATTTGCCATTATTTGTTTTTACTTTATGTCTTACAACACACAATTCCATGAATCTTAAAATAGATTAGATTTCTTATAAAAACTAGATTATTTTGAATGAAATGAACTACAAGAATTAAACGAACATCTACATCATGCATATATGACTCAAAACTTACATGCTATAATGTGGTATTTATTCATAATTTGGTTGCCAAATCTCATGCGTGCAGTGCACGTGTACCTTACTCTAGTCTAAATGGTGTTTGTGTGTGTTGTGCGTGTTGAGGTGCAAATTGTCTTTTTTTGGTACACGTTAAGCTTGTTCTTCCGAAATTTCAAGCCGCGCCTTGTTATGCCGAAAATTCAAGCTAGCGTCTCTGTCTATCGTGCTGCGAAACTCCCGCCTCTTCAACCCGCACCTTGTTAGCCCGAAATATTTAAGATATATCTTTGTCCTCGTTGTGCTCCAACAACTCCCTCCATCTCAACCCGCGCCTTGCTATTCTGAAATTACAATGCACGCGAAAACTCCCACCTCCTGTGAAGAAATACCGACACGCGAAATGCCCGTGGTACCCCTAAACCAAAAGAACCGCCTCAAATCGGTGGGGGTACTTTTGTAACTTACCCCACATTTCTTATAAGCGCGTCGCTAAGCCATGGTTCCCCACTGCCATCCCATCCACCCACCCATTCGTACACTGAGGCCGCGCAAACCCACAACGGAACCCCACACCCTCCTCCATCGGCCACCCAGCCGGAGCCTCTTCCCCGACGATGTTGTCCACATCAACACCTCGACGTCCCTCATCCACCGTAATGGACGAAGATCCATTCGATCTCATCGTCCCACTGGTTCAGCCAGCCCGTCCTCCACCTCCAAGGAGCTGCCCCGACGTTCCCCTCGTCTTTCGCGCCACCTCCATTCCCACACCGCCGTCTTCACCTGCACCACCGGAAGAGTATCATCATCATCGTTTCCTAGGATGAAGCTGCGGCCTAATCGGCACCACCAAAGAGGTTGTACACTAATCGCTGCATTTTCTTCTTGATTCGATCTCATGGTGTTGCTGGCGCTCTGTCCCGAGCAAACACGGCGCGGCTCCATCCACGGTGGCATCGCCGGCCACTTCCTCCATGGCGTCGCTCCCTCTGCGGCGATGTCCACATCAGTAGGAGCTGCTGCTGCTTTAGCTCTCGCTCGCGCTGCTGCTCTGCTCGTGCTCTTGGTCCCCTGCCTGGTCTGCTCTTGCTATTGCTCTTGCTCGCGCTGCTGCTCTCGCTCTTGCTCTTGCTTGCGATGCTGCTCCGATTTAGCTACACTTCAGTCGACTGAATCGACTTTTGGGTTAGTCAATTTTCAGGGGGTGGGGGGCTCGCCGGGGTGAAGGAAGAACCA
>NC_041382.1:394414694-394475011 GCF_002162155.2 Triticum dicoccoides
AACCAGCCGCAGTGGGAGGGGGGCTCGCCGAGAGGTACCCCACTATCTATCTTAGGGTTCATGGTGGGGGCGGTGGTCGCCGGCAGTGTCGGGGCATTGGCGGGGCGGTGGCGTGGGGATCGCCGGAGCAAAAGCTCGGCACTGGGGGGCCTAGAAGGATGGCCGGGGCGGCAGCGGACCGGCGGTGGGAAGTGTTTTCGGGGCGGGCGGGGTGGCGGGCTGCTGTTTGGCCGGTGGTGGCTGGTGGCTCAAGGGGTGGAGGTTGAACATGAACCGCATGCCCTTGATTTTGTATCCAACGGCTGCAAAATCGACTGACCAGAGATGAAAAAGTCAGTCGACCGACGTGTAGCCTCACCTTGCTAGTGCGTTCAGTTTCGACAGCAAAATTCAGTCTCGACAGCAAAATTCAGTTTCGACAGTTAACTTCAGTTTCGACAGTTAAGTTCAGTTTCGACAGTTAAATTCAGTTTCGATAGTTAAGTTCAGAGATGAGCGGCTGATGTATTTTACATCTAGCACTTTGTGGTTATATATTTTACGTCATGTATTGAAGATGCTATTAGAATTCCACTCAGGTTAACATTGTCTCTCTTCTCCTGCTTCAGCCTCGGCGTCGTACAACTCACTAGAGCTTCTCCAACGACAAAACCCTCCATCACAGCGGAGCAGTACCTCGGGCTCCATCTCCAGATGCCTAAGATCTTCTTCCCCTCCTCCGACAGCCGAGTCAGCCAAAGCATCCTCACCGGCCAACCCAATCATGCTGAGATCGACATGGCTTTGCCAAAGAGGTTGTACACTTGTTGCATCTATTTTTTTACTCTACGTGTTATATATATTGTCCACTGAGCACTCATAGTAACGGGAAATACGATTATTTTATCCTACTATATGACAAGCAGTGAGGTACCAGGCAACTTAGCTATCCGTGATGGACTCTCTTGAACGCCATCATTATTTATCTCTGCGCGTTTGAGCTGTGCATTTGTCGATGGGCCATGGAGTTGAGCTAGTATGGCAGTGGCCTGGGTCCAAAGTAATAGAAGTAGCACAAAAACATTTTTTTAGTGTAGGATTTTCCTTGCTCAAGCCTGCCTACTAGACTCGCCAGTGCTTGAAAGGAAAAGTGAATGAAAAACATAGGAATTGGAAAGTTTTCTATGGTACTACTTTTCATGAATTTGGTGCAAAGGGATGGAGCAAAGGAAAACTGTAGGATTTGTTCCTTTAGTGTCTCCTTGAAAGAAAAAACGTAGGAATTCTAATTTCCACTTGTCCTCCTTTTCATATTCCTATTCATGAAGCACAAGACTAAGAGATAGTAGCATAATAGCATTATAACCGTACATTTCTTGTGGTTTGACTTAATCTCACCATGCTTTTTTGCATCCTGTGATCTTCCAATTGTTGTGAATCAAACACCCAGATTGGCAGGAATCCTGTGTTTTTAAATTCTCTGTTTTGCATGTGCATTTCTATGATATTCCTGTCTATTTCCTATCCCTGCATTGTTAGAATCCTCAAATTCAAACAAGCCCTTACTCAATTACTTCTATTACAGATATGTGTCAAAGAAAACCTTGTGTGGTTTGTCCTGCTCCTGCGGCGTTGTGTTGCACCCCAGCTCAGCTGCTCCAACGACGAAAGGGTTCACCACAACATGGATCCGCTCTCCAGACTGTCTTTCGCCGCCTCAGATCGTCTTCCCCGCCGCCGGCAGCCACGACAACTGCATTACCATCATCAACTGAGCAGCTGACCTTGAGGACTACACGGGTCCGCAAGAGAGGTCGCACTCTTCCGTGTCTGCTTATGTTATGCGTCGCTTAATATGATGACATGCTACATTATCGTCATGTTCACCTATTAGACTCCGAGTCAGGTCCAAACTAATGCTGAAACTTGAGTTTTTAAATGGTTGTGGGGTACATATTGGGGCAACAATTAGTACTATCTTTCTACTATCTGGTTAATCTCCGGTGTCTACTATGAGTTTCATGTTGGGTGCAAACATACATTAAAGGAGCCATTATCTGTATTTTTTAACTAAAGCTCTTATCTGCCTGCTATCATTAGTTTTGGGTCTATCCACAGTTTGCTACCATCACTCTGGATTTGTGCATGCACTCCTTACATAATCTCACTATGTTTTATTCCTATGCATGCCAGTATATACACAATGGAACTGATCATGTAGAGCAAAAGAGATGAGCCTTGCGTGGCAATAAAATTTCATGCAGACGTCGTTCCATGGTGGGCGCAAAGGCAGCCCCCCTCCACCCATTTCGGATCGTAATCAAGAGGAAGATAACTGTTCTGAGGGGGATTCAGAAGGAGAAGACCACTCCTACTTACCCCATGAGGTCTTCGCTCTAACTTGGCATGCTGATGTTGGTAATATCATGCATATGGTGCCTTGCATTGCTTACTATATACATTAAAGATGCCATCTGCTTAGTTTAGACATGCTTTGTATCAATGCCATCTGTTTAGTTTCTTTATCGTATATGTGAATCATGCAATGCCATCTTGTTTAGCCAAGCATCATATATGTGAATTTTGCAATGCCACCCTGGTTAGCCAGTCATCTTATATGTGAATTATATCATACCATCATTTTTTATTACGTGTTAAATTTGTCAACAATTTTAGTACATTCAATTACTCTTCCTGTGCATCAGCCATTCGGCACGGTCATGGAAAAATCTGGAGTGGAAACAAGGTCTTCAGAGCAGACAATGCTATCTGACGAAGCGCATGTCTAGCTGGTTACTGATAGCTCCTCAGAGGAGGATTCAGAGATAGATGACCAGTCATAGACATGCTTTGTGTGAATGCCACCTGTTTAGTGATTACCATATATGTGAATTATGCAATGTTATCTTGTTGCAAGGCATCATATATGTGAATTATGCAATGTATCTTGTTGCAAGGCATTATGTATGTGAATTATGCCATCCTTTTTTTTGTATTTCTCATTGCTTTTGTCGACAATGTTTGTATATTCAACTGTTCTTCCTATGCATCAGCCATTTGAATTGGTGATGGAGAAATCTGGAGTGAAAACAAGGTCTTCAGAGCAGACAATGCTACCTGCTGAAGCAGATATCTTACTGGTTATAGATAGCTCTTCAGAGGAGGATTCAGAGGCAGATGACCAGTCCTATTATCCCCCTGAGGTGTATGCTCAAACTTGGCAGGGTGATATTACTCATATCATGCATATGTTGTATTGCAATGCTTAGTTTTTACATCATATACACAATATTGAATGCCATCTACTTAGTTGACACATCATATATGCGATTGCCCTCTGCTCACTTCCTTAGTATATAAATCATATATTTGACTTATGTCATGCCATGATGTTTACACAGACAAGCATGTATCTGAATTATGGCATGCCAACCCATTTTCTAAAGACATAATATAGTTATATCATCTCAGCCTATTTACATAGTCATCATATTTTAAATTATGTCATTTTATCCGTGAATTATATCATGCCATCATGTTTCCATTGACGGCATGTTTGCGATTTACGGCATGCCAACCACTTTAATAGACACATTATATAGTTATATCATGTCATCATGTTTACATAATCATCATATTTTGAAGTATGTCATTCTATCCTGTTTAGTTAGCCATCATACCTGTGAAACTGTGTCATGTTATCCTGTTTAATTAGCCATCATATATGTGAAATTATGTACTGCTATTCTATTTGGTTAGACAACATAAATGTGAATTATTTCATGCCCTGTTTTCTTCCCTACTATCCATTGCACATGTCTATCTTACAATGTCTGTACATTCAATTACTTTTCTTGTTTATCAGCCATTTCAATTGGAGGGAGTGATGGCAGTATCTGTGGGAGTAAAAACACGGTCTTCAGAAAAGATCGTGCTACCTGTCGATGCAGATAGAACCACGGTTGTACTTGCCCAAGAACCAGCCCCACCACACATAACCCAGACTCATGCAGATTGTACCCCTACCCAGTTGGATAGAGAACCAGCTACACCCCTTCTAACCCCAACCCCAGCAGATAGACACCTAGTTCTAGTTGACACAACACCGTCTCCACCACAGAGCACCCAAACACGAGCAGTTAGTAAGGCAACTGTAGTGCCCAAAGCACGAGGACCACCACTCCGAACCCCAAGTCAACGCTTAAAGCAGAAGAAGAATTGTTCTCAGGTCAGGTTCCATAGCTATGGTTCATACTACTTTGCTCTTGCATCACTATATTTACTCATACCAACTAGTTTCAAATTTGAAGGATACAACTGAAACTCCAATGGCGCAACAGGTATGTTTTAAACCTGTTTCTTCAACGTGTTTGGCTGTTTGCTATTGTAATTTGCTCTATGTTGATTTCAGTTTCAATTGAATTAACAGTTATGTTCTCATGCCATGCACATTACAAGTGTTGTTATTGCTGTAGTTTCCCACACTTATATTCTGTCTATGCTGCTTTGTCTTAAAAAGATATGATTCGAACTGTATCTATCTTGATTTTGCAACATATGCTAGAATGATATAGACCATACAGTGACCATACTACATAGATATATGTTTGTTTCATGTTGTTATCCTGTCCACCTTACTACTGAACTGGTTTACCAAAATGAGTTTCATATACTACATTGTAAACATGTGATGTGTTTGTTTGGGTCTCTTTTAGAACGCGAATAAAATATTGGAGAAGAGTATCCTGTTATGCAATGGTAAAGGAAGTAATGCAGATAAGGTTCAAGATAGTGAGACATCCCTGTTGGTCTCCAAGAAAGCTGATAAAAACTATATTGAAGACACTGAGACAACCCCAAAGTCATGTCTTGATGTAGTGTTCAAGTTACTGGCTACTACTGCTGGCACCAGCTCTTCGAACTCGTTGCCTGAATCAGTTCGGCTTCTTGAGTCTCAACTTCAAGTTGAAAGACATCAATCAGATGTTATGCGACAGGAAGCCGAAGGACTAAGGAAGTCCCTGCAGAATTCAGATGCATACTTTCTGGTGCAATAGCAAGTGCTAGAGGACTTAAGCGCTAAACAAGAGAAAGTTAATCAGCTTGCTAAGCATCTTGCCAGCATTATGGGTACCCAGGATATTGTTTCTTGAGCTCTTCTGAAGTGGTTTCAGTTCTGGACTTGTTTTGCTGCGGCTTTTATATGCTGATGTGTTCCCTATATTTGCACTGGTGGCGAACTTTGATGCCCAGTGGATGTAATATGTGTAATAGCCATGATAGCCTAGCGTAAGTTGCTTGCTTATTTATTTCCCTATTGTCTTGTTTATTTCTTTTCTTGTAGTCAGTGCAGTTCTTTTTCTAAGGTTTGCTAGTGGCCATAGTAACCTATTTTTTAAAACTAGGCCACAATAACCATGGGCTACATATTTACTGTAGTTACCATTTCCCTCCTAGGGGCCATAGAAACAATGGGCCTTCTACGTGTGTAGACACAATGGGCCTTCTACGGGCCATATCATCAATGGGCCTTGTACGGGCTGTATGATCGGTTGGCCAAACATGGGCCAATAACAGACTGCATTATGGTCGTAAACGGGCCAGAGTTGGAATCGTCTGTTCATGGGCCGACCATAACGGGCCGTCGTTAATTGGCCGTATTTTATGACGCTATGAAAACGGCCCAACATATTAACGGGCCACAAAATGGGCCGACTGTACCCTCGGGCTGAATTTAGCCCACAAGCAGAAAATGACAGTAACGGGCCGTAGTAAACGAATGCTGGAAATGAGCCCAAGAGTAAATGGGCTCTGAGAAGGCCGAAAGATAACATGGGCTGGAAACGGCCCAACGAAATAGCGGGTCGTTAATGGGTATAAAGTGATACACTATTCATTACAGCCCAGTTTCACCACGGCCGTTAATGGGTATAAAGTGATACACTATTTACTGTGGGCCAGTTTCACCATGGTCGTTAATGGGCCAAGAGTTACAAAGGGCCTCATATGGGCCGAAAGACGTCATGGGCCATACATGGGCCAGAAGTGAAAATGGGCTGGAATCATATTGGATGGCCCAGATGACGCTACTGGGCCTAATTCGGATAGGGCGTAACGGGCCTTGGGTTAGCGGTCTGTAAATGGGCTATATGCGAATAGGCCGTTAATAGGCTTTCCATGGGCCGGCCCGCCACCTTTTGACCAAGTCAAATGGGTCGGCCTTTTCACAGGAATGGGCATCTATTGGGCCGTGCCACGTGTCGACGTATCATAGGCGCCTTCTGTCCAATGAGTGGATGACATCTGTCCCAACGATGAGCCGACACGCGTTTCTTCCAGCCAATGATGATTTTACACGTGGAAAATCCCCATTGGTCGGGGCTGTTAGCGGGTTATCGGATACAAAACCTTACCCGATAGCTTAACGGCGTTCCGTTATGGTGGATGCCACGTGTCGGTCACCCTTGGCGAAAGCACTTCTGTGACACCCGATTTATCGTCATGGAAGTGGACACTTCCATGATGATAATTTTGGTAATGTCATGGAACACTTCTACGATAGCACATGTATGACCATCTTGATTCTGTCATAAAATCGTCATGGATGTACATGCATGACAAAAAACGCGACCTACTGTGACAAACACGTATCATCACGGAAGTGTATTTTTTTTGTAGTGCACGCAAAGGAGAGTCCCATTCAGACACGGGGGAAGGTCTTCTATCATGTATCTTTACAGCCCATCAGCCCGGCCCATGTCACATAGCCCGAAAACGCCCGGGGACCCCCTAATCCAGACTCCCTCAGTAGCCGCTGAACCAGGCTTCAATGACGATGGGTCCGGCGCGCAGATTGTCTTCTGCATTGCAAGGCGGGTTCCTCCTCCGAATACTTCAAAGTAGTTGATCAAAAGAACTATATCCGGCGCTGGATAATAGTTACAACCCTAAACCACAAGGGCAAAATACTTAAAGAAAACAAGTCACGTATACTGATAGCGTTTTCGATGAGACGTTATGTTCTGGCCTTATTATTATTTTGAACCTTTTTCAGCCTCCCGTTATTATCCCCATTGTCTTCATTGACACGTCTTGTCAAAGGAGAGACCGTGTCCCCTTATTGCGGGATTCTCGTCAATACGGGTTTTGGTAACCCAACCGTGCCGTTTGCACGACCCCTTGGAAATAGACAAGGTTTAAGGCTCGTGGGGGGACGCTCGATATTCACTGCATTTATTAGAAGATAAGGGTCCATCTTTTTACCCCACACCTTCTTCCTCCTCAGCCCATCCGCCCTCGAGCTCCAGCACCCAAGTTTCAAACTTTTCCCCTCGCCACCAACTACTCCAGCCATGTCCGGATCTTGCTCGCAAGGCAAGTGGATGGCCTCCTCCGTGATGGAGAAGGACATCGATGAGCTTCGGGAAGCGAGGTATTTGACAGCGGAAATCAGACATAGACTCCCTGCCAAAGAGCAAGTTATCCCCACTCCAGAGCCCGGTGAGAGGGTTGTATTCCTCCCTCACTTTCTCCGTGGACTAGGGTTTCCCCTACACCCCTTTGTCCGAGGTCTCATGTTCTATTATGGGCTGGATTTTCACGATCTGGCCACGAATTCCTTCCTCCACATCTCGGTGTTTATCGTCATGTGTGAGGCATTCCTCTGCATCCCTCCACACTTCGGCCTGTGGCTCAAAATTTCAATGTGAAGTCGAAGGTGGTCGATGAGTAACACGTGGAATGTGGCGGCGCCATGGTAAGCAATCTTCCCAAAGTCATCTGGCCCAAAGGGGCCTTTGTGGAGACCGTCAAGATATGGCAGCAGGAGTGGTTTTACATCACTAAACCCCGCGGCACCAAGTGGGCGGCCGCCCCTGCATTTAGATCCGGATCCCCGCTGCGGCTTGCGTCATGGACCAACAAGGGTCTGGATTGAGGATCATCCGACGAGGTGTTGATGCTGAAGAAGTGCATCAAAAATATCATCGAGAAGAACACCAGCCTCACAGATGTGATCCAGGTGATGCTCATCCACCGGTCTCTTCCCGGCCAATGTTGGCCTATCCGCATGAGGGAGTTCAATCCGGAAGGGCCACGGACCCTGAAGCGATTCTTCGGCATGACGCACGAAGCGATCTGGAAACTACTTTTCAAGAATCAAAAGTCGTGGCCAAGGATGTCCGAAGACATCGGGCTTGACTGCAATCATCCGAACATAACATAGTTCATTAACCAAAAGAGGGGGTGCACTGAGAATTCCATCCTGTAAAACAGGGCTGCACAAAGAAGGCGGAACAGATCAGATGTCCAGCTCAATTGCCCAAAAACCCAGCAGATCCTCTTTTAATGAGGATGCTGGTCCCGGCGCCCTATCAAGCGCCACAGAAAAAGGTCTAGAAGAAGAACAAGGAAGCCAAAGATGGCCTCCATCGGAAAGGTACTTCGGACGCGGTGTCCAGAGAGACCAAACCCCACTCATCCGAGGAGGATGAAGACAAAGACGAGGAGGGGGCCAATAGCAACCTTTCCCCGAAGGGGAAGAAGCAGCAGAGGGCGGCCTCTGAAGATCCAGAGGCGGAGGCACCCAAAAGGGGAAAAATATCCCTCCCAGACGGCTCCAATACAGACACCGAGGCCATCCCCAAGTTGTGCCCCAGGCCGAAGCCCCTTGCCGAATCGTAAGTATCCGAAGATGCCGTACATAAGTCCAGTTTTGATGATTATGGTATTAACGTTTTGAATGGTGTAGGCTGGCCCACGATATTCCCCAACAATCATCGGAGGGGAACTCCTTTGATCCGAGGATGATGGAGAGCGAGTCACCTTCGCGAGCCTCCCCGCCTATCGCCAGGGACGACACCGAGGTCTTGTCCCGAAGGGCCTCTCCGGGGCACGAGGTGGTACGGGAGGCCACCAAAATGGCGCCAGAAGGTACACCTTGGCTGGCGAAAGCATGGGGTGACAATCCCCTCGAGGGCTGACGGCGGGGGTCTAGACCAGTCCGACCACCAGCTGGACACTACTCAGGAAACCCAAATGGCTCCGGAGTCGAATAAGCAACCCTCCTCGAGGGAGGGGGTGTACCAACTCCCGTGGAAACCTCCTCTAATCCGGAGTTGCCTAATACACTGATGGAGGCATTACAACGTGCTTCCATCATGGAGGAGCACCGCACCTTGATGGGTGTGGTGGTTGAAAAGGTTCAGTCCGCCAACAATGGACTGAACGAGGCCTTCACTAGCCTGCTTCAGGCTTCGAGGTATGCAATGTAACATTCCTGACCGCTTTTCATATGAAAAGATGCATGTGTATAGATAATAGCCCATGAGACTCTGATCGTCCCTTTTGTTAAAAAAGGGGGGCGGACAGAGGATCAATAATTTTCGCAGGAGCTAATATACTTTCATATGCTTAAATGTAGGCATCACTGTTGGCGGCGACCGCCCAGGCCCTCTAAGTATCCGAACTTAAGCGTAAGCTGGGACTGGCCGATGAGGATTTCGTCCGCATCAACAAGGTTTTTGATGAGGCGCATGGTATGTTATTAAAACATTTCATTCATGCCCGTACATCTGGAGTTAAAGCTCATGCGCTGCTATGTGTACGATTGCAGGCAGCGTGGCTGTAGTTGAGGCCCTTAGGGGAGAACTTACCCAGGCCAAGGAGGAGGCAAGGATAAACAAGGCGGCCGCTGATAAAGTGGCGGAGGACTTGAAATCCGAATAGGTTGTCTGCTGCCAGTACGAGGGGCGGGTGACCGAAGTAGAGCAGGTGCTCAAGGACGCCAGCGACAAGTACAAGTCCTTGGAGGAGTAGAGTAAAGCCAAGGCGACCGACCTTGCTGAGGCCTGGCTGAGGAGGTGCGGGCCGAATCCCAAGCGGCGCGCGAGGAGATTAAGCAAGCCGGACAAATGGCGGTCGATAAGCCCTTTCTTCTACATAGGAAATTAGGCAATCAGTCGTATGTTTTACTCACGCAACTGTGGGGTGCTCCAGATGTCTTTGAGGATCTTTCAAAGAGTGCTGCTGACGCCGCGTAGTTCTTCCAGGCCCAGGAGGGGCATGCGACGGAGAAGCAATTCTGGTGCCAGTTCGTGGCATGGGAGCGCCGCGCACTGATGAATGACCAGATAGCGCCATTGGCCGAGCTGCATAGGATGTCTGAATCATCCATGAGGGACGTCATAGTCCGGCTGTGGCCAACCGAACCCGTTCTGAGCAGCTAGTTTGGCCTAATGCAGCGACTTGTTGACGCACTGCCTCGTATTGACGCGGTCAAGCGGTCGTCATGTATAGAAGGTGCGCGGCTGGCCTTTGCCCGTGTCAAGATGCACTGGGCCAAGATGAAGGCTGCCAGCGTGGCCGTTGAAGGTCCGCCCGGAGGCAAGGTCCACCGTACGCCGGAGCGCTTTTTTGAAGACGTCCTGGAAGGTGCCCGCTTGATAGAGGGCCAGTGCTCAAAGGACATCTTGTTTGAGTGAATGTGTCCGAACTACCCGGATGTTGTATAAACCAAAGCTTTGTAATATATTTATGTTGTTTGCCTTTAAAAGTATTGGTCCTCCTGTGCGGCCGTTTGTATCCCTGAGAGCTTACCAGTCGTCGACTTCAGCCCCCCCCCCCTTAGATACTACGGGGGTGTTCGGAATAGCAAATGACCACACATTAACCCAACGTCTTGGTCCGTATAGGAGGTGTTAGTGTAGCGAACGAGGCAAACGGACCTTGTGGCTTTACCACTCTCACTTAGCCATAGGAGTTTGACAATGGGGTTGTAAGATAGACCCTAGTGCGTATGCGGCTATCGAACTTAGACGCCTTAGACGCGTGACTGAAAAAATCCAGCCCTTCGAGTAATACGGAAGAAATCGCTAGAGATTTAATAATTCGCCGAATTGCTAACCAGCTCTCGCCGCATCACGACAGTCAGTTTTCGGGTTTCTCTACTGAGGTGCTTGACCGGGCCAGCCGGAAACACAATCACAGTAGTTCTCCCTTAACTACCTTAGCCGAAAATGGAACGTAAGATAGCAAGCATAGGAGCCGGGCAACCCAATTATTGACCAAAGACGTGATTCGGAGCCGATGCATATAATGTAGTATTCCGGACGCCGAAGTGTACTCTGAGAGTGTTTGGACTTTCTATTGTTGAGCATATGTATATGGCTGGAATAGAGCCCCTAGCAATTTAAGTCGTACCAAGGTGTATATGCCAATTCGTACGTGAAGTTGGAAAACAGATTAAAAATAAGCCAAGACCGAACAGGGTTGGGCGAAACTGTTTCCATTATAGTCTGATTGGTACGTCAAAACGTATTTTCACAGAAGATGCGATAAGCATCATGGCTATTTTACATGCCGAGGACAAGGGAAAGCTATATACAGGTCCTAAAATTAAAAAGATGATCTTG
This sequence comes from Triticum dicoccoides, assembly GCF_002162155.2. Taxonomy (NCBI): domain Eukaryota; kingdom Viridiplantae; phylum Streptophyta; class Magnoliopsida; order Poales; family Poaceae; genus Triticum; species Triticum dicoccoides. The sequence goes on from NC_041382.1 coordinate 394,426,085, forward strand.
AAGATCCTTTGGACACTCTGCCGCACGTCTGCACCGCTTTTTGCGTTGGTGTATGATCCTTTGAGAGGATCAACAATCGAGTATGCATAAGGGGCCTAGAAGGGGGCCCTTGTTACCACCAGAAATTGATGTGGGTTGTAAAGAACCTGAAAAATAAAACCAAGAAAAAAGGTGGAACAATATGGAGGTCCGGATAGGGTCGAGCCGTATCGTGGACCTTATGTTTAGCATGCCTCCGTACTTGCCCATGGTACTTTTAGCACGTAGTTATGTACGCGCGGTACATATGCCGCTATCAGGCTGGGGCATTGACGGAGGCCGAATTGCTAATCTAGCTCTAGATGAGCTGGACTGTCATTCTGCAGGGTAGACCGGACTCGTTTAACAGTGTCCGGGGGCTTGAATACCAGTGTAGTATTCGGCTTAGCGAGGCCACCCTACAGCTTGGCTGCGAGGGCCGCGGTATGCTCCTATGTACAGAGGGAGCGCTCCATGTTTCCATTGACTGCTATAATGCCACGTGGTCCAGGAATCTTGAGCTTTAGATAAGCATAGTGTGGGACTGCATTGAAACGGGCGAAAGCGGTTCGTCCGAGTAGTGCGTGATAGCTACTATGGAAAGGGACGATATCGGAAATAAGGGCTTCGCTCCGGAAGTTATCCGGTGAGCCGAAGATGACTTCTAGCATTATGGATCCTGTGCAACAGGCCTCTACGCAGGGTATTACCCCTTTGAAGGTGGTTTTAGTGGGCCTGATTCTTGATGGATCAATGCCCTTTTTATGGACGGTGTCCTGATAAAGTAGATTGGGACTGTTGCCCCGTCCGTAAGGACTCACATGAGGTGGAATCCGTCAATAATTGGATCGAGGACCAATGCAGCCGAACCCCCATGATGTATACTGGTCGGATGGTCTCTGCCATCAAAGGTGGTCGGACAAGCTGACCACAGATTAATTTTGGGGTGATTGGCTCTATGGCGTAGACGTCCCTTAACGCGCGCTTGCGCTCCCGCTTAGGGATATGAGTAACGTAGATCATGTTCACCGTTTTGACCTCGGGGGGCGAATTTCTTCTATCCCCCTGTGTTCGGTGAGCGAGGCTCTTCATCGTCGTCCTTGCTGGGCTACCCTTTCCCCTTGTCTTCAGCGTTGAGCTTGCCGGCCTGTTTAAAGACCCAACAATTTCTGTTGGTATGATTAGCAGGCTTATTGGGGGTGCCATGAATATGGCAAGGCCGATTGAGTATTTTGTCCAAACTAGATGGACCATCTCTGTTTCCTTTGATGGCTTCTTCCGTGGACCGGGTTTAGATCCACTGAATCCGACATTGACCGCCGTGTCTTCGGTACCTTCGTTATTACATCAACGCTTGTGCTTGTTGCGTCGTGGCTTGCCATTGCCATCCCTAGCTTCGGAGGTGCCAGGGTCGCTGGTGCCATTGCTTCTACGAGCTAGCCAACTATCTTCTCCCGCGCAAAAGCGGGTCATAAGCTTGGTAAGGGCTGCCATGGACTTCGTCTTTTCTTGGCTGAGGTGTTGGGTGAGCCACTCATCTCAGACACTATGTTTAAAGTCTACGAGGGCTTCGGTGTCCAGACAATCCTAAATTTGGTTCTTTTTAATTAAGAACCTGGTCCAGAGTTTCCGGGCTGATTCTCCGGGTTGCTAGACTATGTGACTAAGGTCATCAACGTCTGGACGCCGAACATAGGTACCTTGGAAGTTGTCTCAGAAGGCATCCTCCAAGTCTTCCCAGCTACTAATAGAGTTGTCAGATTTCAGGTTCCAGCAGACCCTTGAGGTTCAAACACTGGGGTGCGCGCGGAGGTTTCACTCTCTGCCTACTTGCTCCTTGCCAAATCACTAGGATCTAAACTACGGAAGAAACAACACAAGAGACACAGAGTTTATCCTGGTTCAGGCCACCATTGTGGTGTAATACCCTACTCTAGTGTGTGGTGTGGTGGATTGCCTCTTGGGCTGATGATGAACAATACAAGGAAGAACAGCCTCGCGAGGGTCTGTTCTTGGTTGGTGCTACTTGGTTCTGGCTCTCGGATTCTCCATCAGGTCTAGCTGCCTCTACCCCGGGGGTGGCTAGTCCTATTTATAAGCAAAGGCCCTGGGCCTCTTCCCAAATATTGAGTGGGAAGGGCGCTAACAATTGGCCATTTTGAAGGGGAACATCTGGTACACTTATCCTGACTAAAGTTGGTCCTCGCCTGCCAAAGGCTTTGGTGGTGACGCCAGCTTGGGCTCCACAATGACTTCCTCCCTACCGTTGGGCTGGTCTTGGTCTTGTAGCACCGAAATGCATGCCTTTGCTTGATGCTCTCGCCTGCGCTTGCTCCCTTTGCACCAAAGAGGAAAGGAGGACACTGCGCGGGCTGGCGCCCGACTGGCGCCCCTGGTCGTCATGGCTTGCGTCATGGGCACCTCGCGAGGTACCCCACCTTGAACTCTCCGCCTCCTCGCAAGCCAGCCTGATGAGGCCGTGCCTGAGGAAGCCCCTTGTCGTCCGCCCCGCGAGGCTTGGCCCCTCACGAGGGTCTTGAGCTTGTGTTGATGAAGATGGGCCGTGCTGGGTCCCCTTTGAGCCACGCCGCAGGCCGCAGGCATGCAAGTCTGGGGATCCCCGTTCCCAGAACGCCGACAGTAGCCCCCGGGCCCACGGCGCGCTTGGGCTTGGCCGAGCAGAGAGGCAAAAGGGCAAGTGCGAAGCGTCGCGGGCCCTAACAGCCTACGGCCTTGGGTGCCACGTGGCGGTTGATTGGACATGGGCGGCACCATTCCCCCACGCCTCCTTATTTTATGCCTTGCTAGGCGGACTCGTAGCCGCACACGGCCGCTCCCCTTTCCGCTGTTCGAGCGCTCTCTGTCCTTTCTCCTCTCGAACTCGAGCTTCCACATCCAATCCAATCTCGAACCTTCCCCCCCCCCTTCCTGCCCTCATTGCTCCGCCGAAGAAGGGAAGAGGGAAGAAGCCCATGTCGCCGCCTCGCTCATCGTCGTTGTTGGCCCCCGCCGTCGATCGGCCGATCATAATCAATCAAGAGGGCTTGAGCAAGGTCAGCTCGGTTCTGATCACCATCTTCAACGAATGTGGGAGGACGACGGCCTGGCCCGCATCCCGCTTCTCTATTGACAGGATTGCCACCGAGGTCCCATACATCGTCGATACCCTGTGGGCAGGACTGGTTCCCCCCTTTTCTGATTTCTTCAACACCGTGCTCTCCCATTATCAGATCCATATGATGCATCTGGGTCCTGAATCCATCACTCTTCTCGCGGTCTTCGCCTTCGTTTGTGAGGCAATGATGGGCATCCTTCCTTCGGTTGCCTTGATGCGCCATTTTTTTTCTTTGCGCCTGGTCGACCCCACCCAATGTTCGGGGTGCGTGAGCTTCGTCACTGCGCGTGAGACGGCGGCTTCAGGAATTGACTTCAGTCTTCCTCCGCCCGCGCCTGGGTTTCACGAGCGGTGGTTGTATGTGGACGTAGGGGTGCCCAGCCCCTGCTGACGGAGCCATCTTCGCCTGCTGTCCCTAACTCAGGCTGGGGTCAGGAGACGCTCGCGAGCCCCCGGCTCGCCTTTGTTTGGCGTCGCTTCGAGTTCTTGAGGGAGCTCGGCGTGACAGCGCCCAAGGTGGTGAAGGAGTTCCTGCTACGCCGTGTTGCCCCTCTCCAACGCCATTCTCACCGGATGTGGGCCTTCAGCGGTCGTGGGGATCGTATGCGGCTCCAGGAGGAGGACCTGACGCCTGAAGCGCTGAGGAAGGTGCTCTTGGTCTTGACTGGGGATCCTTCCCCCGGCGGCATCCGGCAAGGAGGGGCCTTTCTGTACCCCTGCTTGAGTAGAAGTGACTTTGTGGGTCAGATGCCCGTCTTCGACGAATGGGGCCCGCGCCCTGCTGGCCTCCAGGGGCCTCACGAGAACCCAGTGGTGGTGGTTGCCCTTGTGATCGGGCAAGGCGACTCATCCTCAGGTTGCAGAGCAGGGAGACATGGGCCTCTGGAGGCCGAGGGTGCCCCTGCCGAGGTGACAACACTGGGCGGCGCTCATGAGGGAGCGGCCCCTGAGCCCCGTGCTGCCGTAGCTGAAGGCGGCGAGCAGCCGCCCGCAGTGCCTGCGGCCGAGGCCCCCGAGGCCCCAGCTGCGCTTCTTGGTGAGGCGACTGGCGGCGCGCATCAGGCAGATGCTCCCGACGCGGGTCGTCTTGGTGCTTCCTCCTCGTCCTAGGCTGACCCCTGCGCTCAACTCTTGGGTCGCTTCCGCGTGGACTTTGAGGCCCTCCGGAAGAGAAGGGAGGCCCTAGGGGATGATTACCCTTGTCGCCTGCTGAAGCGTAGGAAGTACTTCGCCATCGATGAGTAAGCCTTCTCCCTTCCCAGCTCCTGATTCTTCTGTTGCCTTTCCTGATCCTTGATCCGCAGGGCCCTTCCTTTCGAGCTCATGGAGATGGCTGAGGAGCCATGCCCCTCGCCTCCGCCTTCTCTGCCGTCTTCGATCGCTCCGAGCAGCAGGGCCCTTGTGGTGAGGCCAGTTGGAGAGACAAACCATCCCGAGGCGCAACACGGCTCTGCGCGCCCCGCGACCTTCCTTCGCGAGCCTTCTCGTGGCATAGCCAGCCTGCCGTGGGCTTCTCGTTTGGTCATGGACCGTGATTGGCTGGGGTACTCCCTGCGCTCTTCACTGGGAGATGGCTGGCTCTAGGTCGGGCATCTGGCAGGGCGTGCCCGGTAGCCTCAAGGGCGCCAGCACCCAGCCCGGAGGGGGAGTGCTGATCCATGCCCCCCGGTGCTCGCTTGGGGAGGATGATGGTGTGGAAGACGTACTCGAGCGCACCCGGGAGCATCGCGCCCTTCGCCAAGGGTTTCTCCGGAGGGCGGCTGATGCGGTGGGCCTGCTTGGTGAAGAGCTCGCTGATGAGGACACGTGCCTTGAGGCCGAGGGCCTGCGCCTAGTTGCAGAGAGGCGCGAGCTGGAGGCAGCTGTCGCCCTCGCGCGCCGTCGGTGCGATCTTGACGATGAGGAGGCCAAGGCGTCGCTGGCGGCCTCTCGGGAGGCCCGTTCCCGGGCCGTCGAAGAAGCCCGGGAAGCTGACCGGCGGTGAGAGGCCACGGAGGAGCGGACACGGGAATTCCTGGCCCGGTGCCGCTCACTGGAGGAGCAGATGGAGCTACGCGAGGCGGCCCTCGCGTCGATGAAGGTGGCTTCCGGCGACCCAGCGGAGCTCCAGAAACGTGAGGAGGCGCTGACGTTGGAAGCCGCCGAACGCGCACGTGAGTATGAGCGTCTGGAGACAAGGGAGCGCTTGGTGACACGGGCAGAGGACGACGTCGCTGCGCGAGAAACCCATGTCTCGGAGGAGGTCGGATATCGGTTGGCGACGGCGCTCCTGAACCTCGAGCGCGAGTTCGAGGAGAGGCTGGAGTTGGTTCGGACCGAGGCCGAAGGTAGGACCACCGTCCTGAGGACCAAGCTGGAGGAAGCAACGCGGCGGGTCGATGCTTTGCGGGCCGCACTTGAGGCGGCGCAGGGGGAGTCAACTACTTCCCATGCCGAGGTGCTTCTTCTTTGCCAACGGGTGGTTGAGGCTGAGGCCGTCGCCCGCCAGAATGCATACGAGATACGTCAGCGGCGGCTCCTGGAACATGAGCACACCCCCATTCTCACCACGCTTCGGGAGAGGGCCAACACGGCCTTAGGTAACATCTGCGAGGCGGCCCTCGGCGAGCTGCACGCCATTAACTACGTCGGCAACCTTCAGTTCTTCACCGACATCGTGATGCAGCTGGAGGCGTGGTCGGTCAGGGCCAACAGGTTGGTGGAGGAGAGGAGCCGAGCCCTGCTCGGGCGCGCCTTTTCCCGCGTCTTCAGCCACCTCCGGAACATGGATCCTCACTTCGACTTTGATGCCGCCATCGCCCAGTCCCCCAGGCCGTCCGGGACGACCTAGCGTACTGGGTGGAAGACAACGTGGACGCTCTCGTCAGGGCCTTTGCTTCAGATGATGATGGCGCGATCGTGGCAGCCGACGAGGGCGGCGTGGTGAACGGCCCTGACGCCGCTGACGACAATGCAGAGGGCGATGGCGTGGCCAGCGACGCCAGCGACAGTTCAGGTGGTGTTCCTGAGGATGCATTGGGGGATTTATCCGACTGACGGTGCATTGCTCCTGTTTCCTTACCCTGCATGAATAGAACTCAGGCTTTTGTCCTGATGGTTGTAAGAGCATTTTTAGGAGAGGGTGCCCCCATTGTAAAACTTATGTTTAGCGTAATGGTGAATGCTACTTCACCCACATGCCCGTGCCAAGTGGTTGCCTATGTGATGGGCCGGTTGGCTAGTTTACCTTTGTCCCGAGCGGGTCCTGAGATAGCTTGCGGGAGGCCGTGGTGCCTCGAATGCCTCCTGATCGAATCCGTAGGATCTGTAGTGAAAAACCTCCTGAGAGGGTGTGTCAGCGGCAGTCTGGGCTGCACCAAGCTAGGCCAGACCCGGCTCGTGAGGGGCTCACGAGGGGAGGCAGCTGAGGCGAGGTCGTAACCGAAACGCGAGAGATTGATCGAACGAGACTAAGCACCCCTTCCCCGAACACACACAAATCTCAAATTCGAGTCCGACTTAAATCCAGCGGGGGAAAGCAACAACCAAGAGAAAAGCAATGAAAGCAGAAAAAGGCCGCGTCCGGCACCTAGTCTAGTCTTGGACGTCTTCTCACCAGCGCGGAGCTAAGTGCTGCCACTCGGCGTGGGAGGGAGCCCCAGGGCCTGAGGCCGGCACCCCTGAGACTCCGGGGAGTGTACAACCCCACTCATTATTACGTGAGAGTGTCACGGGGCGGCGAGCTTCACAGGCACTGGGCCTTCTTCACATGTACCGGCCTTGCTTCATATCGCCAGATGAGGGCCCCGCCTTGCGCCACACTCTAGTGCCATCAATGACGACCGGAAACCAGGACGCCGCCGATGGGGTAGAGCGGTCGCCAGCGGTTCCCCGACGACCACGGGTCCTCCGCCAGGGGCAGGCCCTGAGGCACCTCCCCAGCGGAGGGCCTACCTCCTAGGAACGCCTTGCTCCGAACGCCGCGGTGGTGATGTCGGATCCCGGCCCCTCCCCTGCAGCCCCCGACGCCCTCTTCCTGAGGGGTAGGAGACTGCGGGAGCGGGCAGCCGCTCACTGTGGCGACCTGCACCTCCTGCGACCCATGATTAGCGTATGCCTGCTCCTGAGGAATTAGTGGTACCCAATAATCGTCGCTTCCAGCGTGGCCGGTGGGGCTGTCCCGGGGTTCCTGGAAGAGCTCAGCTTCTGGCGCCTCGTCCCCCCAGCTTGGGCTGAGGAGCGAGCCTTGTTCACCCTCACGTGGGTGCCCTTGGTCCATCATGTGGGGCATGTACTCTTCTGGGGCCGTCATCCCGAAAGCCGCGCCATAGTGCTCCGCTTGCCATGCAGCTCTCCTTGATGTGCCAACCTAGAGGTGGTAGCGCGGCGGCCCACTGGGGCCATGGGTCACGACGAGTCCTTCTTCACTGGCGGGGAGTGGAGTCAGTGCTGCCGCTGGCCCAGTGCTGACAGCTTCGCTGGTGTTGGAGTAGCCTTGGAGCCTGTGGGTGCGCGTGGGGCCCCCGCGCGGGCCGCCCTGGGCCTGAGATGGGAGCTGAGTGCAGAAGGGGTGAGCCCCTGAGGCGGCAAAGCCCAGGAGCTCCGCCACCCGCTCTAGCAGCACGTTGCGGCCGCCCTCCATCAGCCTGCACTGCAGCAGCTCTCGGGCCACCGTGAGCGCGGCCCTTGAGTTTGCCTGCTCCCGGCGGGTGTACGGCGTCGTGGCCGTGGCATGGTTGGAGGCCCTTGCTGCCGACTGCGTCTGCCACGGTGTGAGAGCTGTCGGGGCCTGTCCACGCCGCCCACGGCCCGGAGCGCCCTGCGGACCGTGAGCTGCCTGGGGCATGGGGTCGCTCGGGGCGAGCAGCTCTGTGCGGGCGGGCCAAGCCGCCCAGGGATCAGGGTTGCCCGCCTGGTCGCCGGACATGGTGATGACGATGCAACGGGACGCGAAGTGGCAGAAGGTGGATCCCGATGCACCCCTACCTGGCGCGCCAAATGTCGGATTTCGGGTTTCGGTAGACCCTTGAGGTTCGAACACTGGGGTGCGCGCGGAGGTTTCACCCTCTGCCTACTTGCTCCTCGCCGAATCGCTAGGATCTAAACTACGGAAGAAGTAACACAAGAGACACAGAGTTTATACTGGTTCAGGCCACCATAGTGGTGTAATACCGTACTCCAGTGTGTGGTGTGGTGGATTGCCTCTTGGGATGATGATGAACAATACAAGGAAGAACAGCCTCGCGAGGGTTTGTTCTTGGTTGGTGCTACTTGGTTCAGGCTCTTGGATTCTCGATCAGGTCTAGCTGCCTCTACCCCGGGGGTGGCTAGTCCTATTTATAGGCAAAGGCCCTGGGCCTCTTCCCAAATATTGAGCGGGAAGGGCGCCAACAATTGGCCATTTTGAAGGGGAACATCTGGTACACTTATCCTGACTAAAGTTGGTCCTCGCCTGCCAAAGGCTCTGGTGGTGACGCCAGCTTGGGCTCCACAATGACTTCCTCCCTGTCGTTGGGCTGGTCTTGGTCTTGTAGCACCGAAATGGATGCCTTTGCTTGATGCTCTCGCCTGTGCTTGCTCCCTTTGCACCAAAGAGGAAAGGAGGACACTGCGCGGGCTGGCGCCCGACTGGCGCCCCTGGTCGTCATGGCTTGCGTCATGGGCACCTTGCGAGGTACCCCGCCTTGAACTCTCCGCCACCTCGCGAGCCAGCCTGATGAGGCCATGCCTGAGGAAGCCCCTTGTCGTCCACCCCGCGAGGCTTGGCCCCTCATGAGGGTCTTGAGCTTGTGTTGACGAAGATGGGCCGCGCTGGGTCCCCTTTGAGCCACCCCGCAGGTCACAGGCAGGCAAGTCTGGGGACCCCCATTCCCAGAATGCCGAAAAGAGTTTTCTGGGAGGCTGTTCAGCCAGTGCCGTGCTGGCCCCTTGAGATTTAGGGGCAGGTACTTGATGGCGTGGAGGTAGTCACCGCGAGCCATGTGTCGGATCGTGGGTTCTGGCAAAACCCTTAAGGTTCGAACTCTGGGGTGCGCATGAAGATCTGTCCCTCTCTAGCTCACTCACGCATGGTCTCAAGGCATAGCTCGACGAACCCAAGGAACAAGAGACACAAGAGTTTATACTGGTTCGGGCCACCATTGCAGTGTAATACCCTACTCCAGTGTGGTGTGGTGGATTGCCTTGTCGGCTGAGGATGAACAAATACAGGGGAAGAACAACCTCCTGAGGAGAGGTGTTGTTGAGCTCAAGGAGCTGATGATGGTGGTCAGGGTGGAATGGATCTGATCCCAGATGGGTTGCCTCTATGATGCCGGCTAGGTCCTATTTATGGAGGTGCTGGTCCTCTTCGCAAATGTAGGCGGGAAGGGATCCAATAACGGCAAATTTTGAAGGGGGCAGTGAGTGCAAGTTATCCTGACTAAAGGTGGTCTTCGCCTGCCACAGGTTCTAGCGGTGACACCGTCTTAGGCTCCGCGGTGACCTCCGTCCTGCCGTCTTGCTGGTCTTGGTCTTGTTGCACCGATATGTAAGCCTTTGCCTCATGCCTCGGGACTCCTCTCCTGCGCCTGGCTCTTTAGCACCAAAGAGGAAACTAGTACACTGCGCCCGCTGGCACCCACATGGTGCCCGCCTGGCCTTGGTCATCGTGGCTTGCATCACGGGGGCCTCGCGAGGTGCACCCTGCCTTGATATCTCCACTCCTCGCGAGCTAGCCTGGCGAGGCCGCCCCTGAGGAGGTCTTGCGTCGTCCGCCTCGTGAGGCTTGGCCCCTCGCGAGGGTCTTGAGTGTTTGCTGCTGAAGATGGACCACACCAGGCTGCCGGCAAAGCCACGCCTCGGGCCGTAGGCAGGCAAGTCTGGGGACCCCCATTCCCAGGACACCGACAGTAGCCCCCGGGCCCAAGGCGTGCTCGGACTTGGCTCCGGGGCGAAGCCAAAGGGCAAGTGCGGAGCGCCGCGGGCCCCAACAGCCTGCGGCCTTGATTAACACGTGGTGGTTGACGAGACGTGGGCGTCTCCGCTTCCCCGCGCTGCCTCGGCAACTGCCCGACTGACAAAAGTCTAGCGCGTATCTTGGTGTCTTCATTGCTTCCCTCCGCCTTGCTCTAGATCCCCTTTCTTGCTCCTTTGCTTCCGAAATCTCCAGATCTGCTCCAATTCCCTTCTGAGCTAGCGACCAATGGCGCCCGACAAGGCCAAGGTTGCTTCACCGCCCTCCTGGTATGAGCCGGCTCTAAGTGCGCCCACTATCTCAGAGAACAGCATCGCTGCCACGTGCCTGCTGACGGCAAGGGGCAGCAACGAGAAGGGGAAGACCGAGCTCCGGTCTGGCTCTACCGAGCCGGAGGCCGCGGGCAGCACTTTCTACCCCTTCTTCATGAGCAGCGTCGTTGCGGGGCTGGTTCCTCCCTTCTCCGACATCTTCTACACTGTCCTCAGCCACTACAGGCTGTGGGCCCTTCATCTCCATCCCAACTCTGTCCTTCTCCTGTCGATCTTTGCCTTCTACTGTGAGGCGTACGACGGGGTGTGTCACATCCCTAGTTCTGGTATGCTCAGGGCTACCTAGTCATGTGTGCATCATGTTTAAATTCCATTTAAATATGAAATGGGGATTTGTGAAACCCTCAGAATCATTTTTGGAAATGACCCAAATAAAAATTGCTCCAAAAAGGTCCAAGAAAATGCTCATGTTGCTCTCTGAAAATATTGGATAGAGATAAAAATCAAACCAATATTTTTAGGAGCCCATAAGTATTTATTTTGGGCATTTGGAATTAATGCATAAATATTTGCATTGGAAATATATTAGTTATATATATTAATACATGTCCAAAACTTATGCCACTTGTTGGGGAGCTCTGGAATAATGCCATTAGTTCCTACAAAAATTGGCATAAGGTAATAAATTGATTTAGTATTAAAACTAAATCAAAACAAACTATAGAAAAATAGAAAACAGGAAACAGGGAATAACAGAAAAAAACTTACCTGGCGCCCAGCACCCGGCCCACCTGCCGGCCCAGCCCAGCGCCGCGCCAGCGAGCTGCTTGCCGGCCAGGCAGGCAGGCAGGTGCCCGACGGCGGCCGTAGCGTGCGCCACGCAGCTGGCCGTCGCCTTGCTTCACCTCCTCGCCTCGTTGCTGGATGGATGAACTCCACGTCGAGCCGTGAACCCCCAGCACACCTCCATTCTTCCCCAACTCCTCTCCCTCACTCTCCCACGCCATGGCCGACGCCATCGCCGCCACCCCCTCGCCGTAGCCACGCCCTCCGTCAACCCCACGCCGTGCCGCCGTGTCCAGGAGCTCTGCCACCCTCCTCTCCTTCGAGCAAGCCGAGCCCCGAGCCCTCGCAAGGCCCGAGTCCACCGCATCGACCTCGACCGAACCGCCGTCGCCGGAGATCCCCTTCAACGCCGTCGTCGCTCCGGCCCGTCCCCGGCCGCACCAAGTGTTTCGTCGAACTCCCTGTGAGCTTAGCCATCTTCCCCTCCCTTCTTTCTTGCCTCCGAGCTATGTAGTGACCTCCCGGAGCTCAACCGCACCCACCGCCGCGGAGCTCGTCGCCGACGTGCTCCCAGTCACCCTCCGGCCACCACTTGGTGTCCATCGTGCTCACCACGTCACGTAGCACCTAACCAACTACTCCCCGCACCTCACCGACCCCTCTAGCCTCAAGTTCGCCTTCGGCCGAACTCCGGTGGCCGCCAAAGTCGCCGCCGACGCCAACTCCGGCCACCCCGACCCCAACGGACTCCACCAGAAGCTGCGGCATGTTCCCAGCTACCCATACCCCACGGCCAAAACCACTTCCGCCGCCGCGTCGGGCTCGCCGGCGGCTAGACGCCGGTGCAGCCGACGTTGACTTCGACCACGGGTGGGCCCTGGTTGACTCCGATGAGTCAATGACAGGTGGGGCCCAGCCCTGTTAACTAAATAGGTTTAGTTTTAATTAAACTTTAACTAAACTAATTACCCTGACACCCTGGACCCACAGTCAGGTTTGACCAGCAGCAGCATCTGTTGACCTGCTGACGTCATAGTGACGCAATGCTGACGCAGTTAACCATTTTCTGGATTTAAAATAATTCAGGAAATTCCAGAAAATGCCCAAAACTTCTAAAAATCATAGAAATTCAACCGTAACTCCAAATGAAATAAATTATATATGAAAAATGATCAGAAAAATCCAACCTATCCATCTGTACCGTTTTCATGCATGTCAGAACAACTTATAGCTGCTGTTTAGCACAAATCATATAAAGGGCATTTGACTAATCACATATGAAGTTTGAATTTGAATCTTGGATTCAAACCAACTTCATTTAACTTGTTGCTAGATGCATTAGCCCAAAACACATTCATATTGCCATGTCATAGCATGCATCATATTGTCGCATTGCATTGATTGTGTCCTTCTGTGTTTGCCGGTAACTGTCCCCTCTCAGTAGATGACGTTTCGACGACGAGTTCGATGACACCGATGAAGAACTATAATATCTTCAGAAGTGCCAGGCAAGCAAAACCCCCTTGTTCACTCCGATAAAATCCCACTCTCTCGCTCCTGCTCTCTTTTACTGCATTAGGACAACAACGACATATTTGTTACTTGCTGCGGTAGCTGAACCCCTTTATCCTCTGCATGACCTGTCATTGCCACAGTAAATAGATGAAACCCACTAGTATGAGTAGGAGTTGTTTGAGCCCTGTTGTGCCTACTCATTCATGCTTGTTTGTCATGCCTGCTACTGCTTAGAGTTGAGTCAGGTCTGATTCATCCGGGATGAATCAGAGGTGTATGAACATGTCCTACTGTGTGTGAGCTAAGTGTGTGAACACGATTTGGTAAAGGTAGCGGTGAGAGGCCATGTAGGAGTACATGGTGGGTTGTCTCATTGCAGCCGTCCTCAGGAACTGAGTTCTGTGTTTGTGATCCATGATTCAGCTACTACCACGCATTGGGCCCGAAACCAATGGACCCTCTCGGCTTCTTGATCACCCTTGTCCTCTGTCCAGGAGTTGCAAGTAGTTTCTGGTGTTTGTAGTATGCTGGAGGCCGTGCGCAGCGCTGACCGTAGGGGTGGGCTGTGATGCGGTAGGCACGTGGCACGGTGTACCGAGCGCCCGTTTGGTGTCTCGGGAACCCTGCTCACATCGTTTGGGGCTGTGAGCGAAACTCCGGCCGGATCTCCTCATGGATGGAACCCGAATAGGCGATAAACCTGGACTAGGGACTTGAGTGTTTAGGTAGGCCGTGGCCGACACCCACGTTGGGCTTCCGCTTGAAGGTTGCCGAGTACATGTCGTGTAAATGGCGGTAAGTGGTGAGAGCGTGTGTGAAGAAGTACACCCTTGTAGGGTTAACATCATCTATTCGAATAGCCGTGTCCGCGGTAAAGGACTTCTGGGTTGCTTATATCAGTTCATAGACAAGTGAAAGTGGATACCCTAAAATACGCAAGATAAGCGTGAGTGCTATGGATGGCGTTCTCGTAGGGAGACGGGAGCGGATCCATAGTGGTGTATTGATATGGTGAATATGTGGACTCGTGTGCGCCACCTCAAAAGAGTTACCTGCGGTCGTAGTTCAGGATAGCCACCGAGTCAAAGCTGGCTTGCTGTAGTTAAACCCCACCATCCCCTTGTTGATAATGATGCATATGTAGTTAGTTCCGATGTAAGTCTTGCTGGGTACATTTGTACTCATGTTTGCCTATTTTATGTTTTTGCAGAGAGACCTCGGTCTCGCTAGTAGTACCGCGTGGACTTCGACGTTTAGCTTGTTACCTCAGCTACGATCTTGTGCCTCGGCAGGATCTGGTAGATAGTCAGGCTTTCAAGCCTTTTTCATTTGTAGATGTATGTACTCAGACATACTAGCTTCCGCTTGTGCTTTGACTTGTATGCTCTGAATGTTGGGTCGTGAGACCCATGATTGTAATATCTCGCTCCTCGGAGCCTATTGTATACATACTTGTGTCGTAGAGTCATGTTGTGATGCCTTGTTGTATTTGCACATATCGAGCATATTGTGTGTATGATTGAAATGCTTGGTATGTGTGGGATCTGACTATCTAGTTGTTTATCTTTAGTAGCCTCTCTTACCGGGAAATGTCTCCTAGTGTTTCCACTGAGCCATGGTAGCTTGCTACTACTCCGGAACACTTAGGCTGGCCGGCATGTGTCCTTCTTCGTTCCTACGTCTGTCCCTTCGGGGAAATGTCACGCGATGAATACCGGAGTCCTGTTAGCCCGCTACAGCCCGGTTCACCGGAGTCCTGCTAGCCCAGTGCTACAGCCTGGATTCACTCGCTGATGACCGACACGTTCGATGCTGGGTCATGGATGCCTGTCCCTGTAAGTTTGTGCCACTTTGGGTTTACGACTAGCCATGTCAGCCCGGGCTCGTTATCATATGGATGCTAGCGACACTATCATATACGTGTGCCAAAAGGCGCAAACGGTCCCGGGAAAAGGTAAGGCGACACCCGTGGGAATACCGTGCGTGAGGCCGCAAAGTGATATGAGGTGTTACATGCTAGATCGATGTGGCATTGAGTCGGGGTCCTGACAGGGTGGTGCTGTCCGTGGCATTGCTGCGCAACTTCTTCTACCTCTGGATCAAGGACTGTCACTGTTCGGGGTGCGCCAACTTCGTCGCGGCCAACAAGACCAACGCTATCTCGAAGGCCGGGAAGAAGGCCGAGGGCTTCAGGAGCAAGTGGGTCCTGATGGATGCAAAATGTGTCCACCCGCGGTTGACGCTGCCGACGGAGATGCCCAAGTCTGACGAAGGGTGGTTTCGTGCAAAGCTTCCTCACGACCGGGCGGAGCCAGTGCTGAGGAACATGACCGCCGATTTGAGGCCTGGCAATCCGAAGGTGGCGAAGCTGACGGGGGCCATGATCGTCAATGAATTCCTGACGCAGCGCGTGGCTCCACTCCAGGCGCACTCGCGCACCTTGTGGATGCTCGGGGACGAGGAAGACAAGCTCCTCCTGAGCCCGGGAGCCTTGTCTGACGAGGAGCTAGCCGTGGCTCTTTGCCTATTGGTTGGGGACGGCCAAGGGTATCCGCCGGATACCTTCGTTCCCTTGTACCACCGCCCAGACGGGGTACAGGCTGCTGCCACCATGCCCACCTTCGACGGGCGCGGGCTTGTGCCTCTGGTGCCCTCCGAGGCCCCGGTGGCAACGGCACCGGTGGACATGTCTTCCGGCGAGTCCCGCGAGGAGGAAGAGGAGGATGAGGAGGAGGAACGTGACTCAGAGGCGACCCGCGAGGGAACAGGAGAGACCTCCCCTCCGCGCAAGGCTGACATCCTTTGCTCCCTGCCTGATGACGATGAAGCTGATGTCCACCCAGAGAGGGAGGAGCTGCTCGTGGCTGGGGTCACCACGAGGTCCAGAGTCAGCCCCCAGAAGAGGCCGCTGACCGAGGTTCCGACGAGGGGCAGATCTGTGTTGATCTCCCGAGGTGACGCCCTTCTTCTAATGCCATATGAAGCTGCTTTTGGTCCCTCCGCCGCTCTACCATCCGGTCGTGAGGCCCTCAGGCTTCAAGCTCCAGACGAAATAGAGGGATTATGCCGCGGTGAACCAGTGAGTGTTCTTATATTGACTTTTTCTTACTTCTACTGCTGCTTCTTGATGCTTCTTCGTTGTGTCATTAGGCCGATGCCTGCGGCGAAGAAGAGTAAGGGGGAAGTGACTGCCCTCTTTGGGATCCAGCTGCCCGCTGCGGCCGCTCCTTCCTCCATAGAGAAGGGTAGCAATGGTGCTCGCGCTTCTCTTACCAGGTCGTCTTTGCGAGGCCTGGGGGAGCGCCCTCAGGAGGAGGCAGCCCCCGCAGCCCAGCTAGCTCTGGAGGCGCCAGTGTCCAGCTCGGTCGTGGAGGTTCCCAAGTCTTAGGAGCTCCAAGCTTCCCAGGGCATAGTGACAATGCTGCCCCCTCCACCTCCCATCATACTGCTGGCTTCAGGTCCTTCCGCCTCGCTCGACGCTCTGGACGAGGCTCTCTCCATGCTGACCCAGCTCTGGAATGACCTGCAAGGTCCCGACCGTTGCCTGGCGTCAGGGCGTCTGTAGTTGATTTCGGGGTGGTTGCATTCCGATGCGTCCGTCAGGGTAGCCTAGAGCCAAGACGTGGCATCCTCCAAGGAAGGGGAGCGTGTCGCTGGCCTGGCTGCCGCTGCTTGCGACGCGGCAAAGAAGGATGCTGAGGCCGCCATGGAACCCTCCCGGGTGATGGAGGCCGAGCTGGAGACCATATGCAAGGAGCGTATGGCCGAGGGTCGCGAGCGCTAGGCGGAGAAGGAGCAGATGAAGGCCCGGGAAGATGCAGTCGCCGGCCGGGACACGGAACTGGCGCAGCTGGCGGAGGCGCAGGCTACCGAGTGCAGCCGCCTGGAGAAGCTAGAGGCGGATGTCGGCGTTCTGGGAACGGGGGTCCCCAGACTTGCCTGCCTACAGCCTGTGACGTGGCTCAAGTGGTGGCCCAGTACGGCCCATCTTTATCAACCCAAGCTCAAGACCCTCGCGAGGGGCCAAGCCTCACGGGGCGGATGATGCAAGGCTTCCTCAGGAACGGCCTCACCAGGCAGGCTCGCAAGGAGGCGAAGAGATCAAGGCAGGGATCGAGACAAGGCGGGCGCCAGACGGACGCCGGCCTGCGCAGTGTCCTTGTTTCCTCTTTTGTGCAAAGGGGGCAAGCGCATGCGCGGAGTACTGAGACATCAAGCAAAGGTTACCATTTCGGTGCAACGAGACCAAGACCAGCAGAGCGGCAGGATGGAGGTCACCGTGGAGCCCAAGACGGCGTCATCGCCAGTGCCTTTGGCAGTCGAAGACCAACTTTAGTCAGGATAACTTGTACTAGATGTTCCCCTTCAAAATGGCCGTTGTTGGCTCCCTTCCCGCTCAATATTTGGGAAGAGGACCAGGGCCTCTATATATAGAGATAGCCACCACAGTAGAGGGCATCTCAGAGGGAGGATAGAGTTCTCATCAGATCCATCGGCGATCGAACTCACCCAAGTATTTCACCGCACCAGCCCAAGAACACCTCTCGCGAGGCTGTTCTTCCTCTGTACTGTTCATCATCAGCCCTTGAGGCAATCCACCACACCACACACTGGAGTAGGGTATTCCACCACAACGGTGGCCCGAACCAGTATAAACCTTGTGTCCCTTGCGTTGTTCATTGTGTAGCTTAGATTCATAGCGAGGCGTTGGCACGCGGAATGCTAGGGGGAAGATCTTCACGCACACCCCAGAGTTTGAACCTTAAGGGTTTTGCCGGAACCTGATATCCTACATTTGGCATGCCAGGTAGGGGTGCGCCAGAATCTTTCTTCCGTAGTTCCGTGTTCGATCGTTCGTCGCATCCATGGCTGACACTCGTCGAGCTCGCGCCGAGCGTCGGGCTGCTCTCGCCGCCCACGTCGCCCAGACGGCTCCCGTCGGTGGGCCTCCCCGTCGTTCCCCGTCGCCTTCCGCTAACGCCGCCACCGGCCCAGCGGGGAATGAGTAGGAAGCGTCGTTGTTGAATCCTTCGGTGCGGTGGGAAGGCCGCACCGCCACTCTGTCGCTGACTCCAGCTGGTTCATCGTCGCACGCCCGTCGCGCTCCTACGGATGCGCATGCCGCGTTGCTCCTGGCACGCGAGCTCCTGCACTACCGTCCGTCGACAACCTCTACGAGGAGTGGCACGCTCGCATCACCGAGCTCGTCAGCGCCGTAGGGGGCTCCCCTGCACCATCCCTCTCGCTGCCTCGCCCTCTGTCCTGCGTGGGTGATGCAGCTCAGGAGGCTCCTCCGCCACCTCCTCCCCAAGAAGATGCCCTGGCTCCAAGGCGCGTGGCCCCTGGACGAGACCCGCCGCGTCCAATGCCCGAGCGACAAGAAAGGAGCTGCCAAGAAATCCCTCGTCCCCAAGAAGGTGCTCGCGTGCTCCCTGCTCCAGCACGTCAAGATAGCATCCCGCGCTACCAGGTCAAGACCCCGCGTGGGGGAGGGGAATCCCTAGGAGCAAGCCCCACGTCAACAAAGGGCTCCGGTGGCCTCCGCAGGCAGCCGCGCCTTCACCACCGAGCTACGTAGTGTCGCCTGGCCGGGCAAGTTCAAGCCAGATCTGCCTCCTCGCTATGACGGCACTGCCGACCCCGCGGAGTTCCTGCAGCTCTCCGAGCTGGGCATCGAAGCGGCCAACGGAGATGAGAAGGTCATGGCAAATTGGTTTCCCATGGCGCTGAAAGATGGTGTCCGCACCTGGCTCCTGAACCTGCCTCTTGGCACGATCTCCTCTTGTGACGAGATGCGCACCCGCTTCATCGCCAACTTCCAGGGCACTCGCGACCATGCTCCAGTCGTGGGTGGCCTGCGCCTCATCAAGCAGCAACCTGGACAGGCCCTGCAGAAGTAAATCTACCACTTCAACAGTGCTCGCCTCAAGATTCCCAAGGTGACCGAGGAGGCCATCATCTCAGCGTTCTCTGATGGCGTCCGCGTCATCAAGATGAAGGAGAAGCTGGCAATCCACATGGATTTGTGCACATCTCTGGAGCTATTCAACCTGACGAATAAGTGTGCAAGAGCTGAGGAGGGGCGCCTCTCCCTTCTCGAGCTCCCAGCCGCTGACCCAGAAGAGAAGAAAGCCAAGGCCAAGGATGTGAAGCGCAAAGGAGCAGTCGTGCTCGCAGCAGAGCCAGACACGAAGCACGGTAGGGACGAGCCGGAGTCGTCCAAGGACAGCCGGTACTGCGTGTACCATGACCTCCACACCCACAACACCAGCGAATGCCAAGAGCTCAGGGCCGTGCGAGAAGGACGTATCGGTCAACGCCCCGAGCGCAACGATCGGGGCTACGGCTGAGGAGGAGGAAGAGGTGGAGGACGATGGGACGATCGAGGCCCGCGCCAAGGGTGTCGTGACCGACCTCGCGAGGACTGCTGGCAGGACCAGCCTCGCGAGGGGGCTTGCAGGGATCAGCCTCGCGAGGATCGCCCGTAGGGCAACGCAGGCCTTCCTCCTCTGCCGCCACCGCCAAGAAGGAATGACGACCATCATCAGGACGAGGGGGCTGGGGGCTTCTAGGAGCCGCGTGCTATCGCTTACATCCTGGGTGGTGCCCTGGCCCCAGCCTCTCAGCGCATCTTCAAGCAGTTCGCTCGTAAGGTGAATGCAGTCCTCCCCAAGCTTGAGGCCACGCGCCCTCTCAGGTGGTCCATGTGCGCCATCACGTTCAGCTCAGCGGATCAGCTCAAGTGTGCGGCTACAGCCGGTGTCCTCCCAATACTTTGTTCCCCAGTCATCAACAATGTGCAAGTTACCAGGACCCTCATCGATGGCGGCACAGGACCCAACGTTCTCTTCGTCGAGACGTTGAACAACCTCCAAGTGCCATAAGATCAGCTTCAGCCAACCAAGCCTTTCTCGGGAGTCACTGACGGCTCCACCACCCCGATAGGGCAGGTCCGCCTCCCTGTCACCCTTGGGCAGCGTCGTCGCTCGTGGCGGAGTCGCGCTTGTCAGCTCCACCTCCCGAGGCCGCGGAACCAGTAGCACTTACCTTGGGCGCAGTGGCAAAGGCGCAAAAGTTCGCCAGCAAGGCTTCCGCTCAGCCCTTCACGGCCTCAGCAGCAGCGGCGAAGCGCTCGGCGTCCACAAGCTCCAGCAGATCGTCAAGGTTGGCGTCGGGGTTGCGAAGGTAGACGTGGTTGAGGATCCATGTCAGCGCTGTGGAGGAAAGGATGCGAGCTTCAACCTCGGGCATGGGGCCGATGCTGGTCACAACCTCCTCAAGCGCTTCGACCAAGAAGGGAAGCAGCTTGGCGGGGCCATCCGTGGCTCCGGCCAGCGGCTTCTCCAGACCATCATCATAAAGTGACTTCAGCGCCTTGCGAGATCTCACCTCGTAGTCCGTGAAGGCTAGGCGATCCTCGGCCAGGACCTTTGCTTTGGCGTCTAGCTCAGTCCTCTCTGCCATCAGCTTCTGCTCCAGTGTCTTCAGCCAGCCGCGATTAGCAGACAACTCGGTGTTGCGGTCCTTGATGGCAGCCTCCCAAGCCTTCATCTCGTCCTCCTTTGCTTGGCGGGGGCGAACCTCCTTGGCGAGCTCATCACACATGCCTCGCAGCTCGTCCTCCAGCGCTTTGCAGCGGCCCCGGACAGTTGAAGCATCCTTCAATGCCGCGTCGCGAGTGGCTATGGCCTGGGAGGTGACTTGCTTCTCCTCCTCGGAAGCTGTCACAGCCTGGCTCAGCGCCGCTCGGATGGAGGCGTCAGAGCGAACCCAGCCAGAGACCAGCTACAGGCGCCCGGCCACCAGGCGGGGGTTGGTGCCCTAGAGATCTTCTCGCAGCTGAATCAGCTCATCAGCAGCACGGGCCAAGGCGGAGGAGGAGGTAGAGGAGTTGGAAACCAGTGGAGCAGGAGGAGAAGACGGCAGCGTGATCACGGCTTGGGAGGTCGGGAGCTCCTGAGGCTTGGCAACTTTGGTGACAGCGTCAAGCGTCGGTGCCTCTAGAGTCAGCCGGGCCATGGGGGCTAGCCCCCCACCAAAGCGTCCCTCCTGGCCTCGCGAAGAGGACCAGGCAGGGGAGGTGCAAGCTCTGCTGCCTCCCCTTCCTGCAGGCGAAGGCGCGGCCACAACAGACGAGCTTGCCCCGAGTGGGGCCACCGTGTCCCCCTTCAGCCTCTTCACCGCAGGCAGCGGCCTACCCAAACAATGGAGGATGTCAAGCCCTGACAGCAAAAACGAGAGCAAAGGAGAGTTCGAGTACTTACTGGTTAGTCGCGGCAAGCTCCAACGGCCTCCTGCCGAGCTTAAAGCCTGAGAGCCTCTTGCGGGAGGTGGGCGCACCAGAAGGGCTGGAGCTGGCTTCGGGCAGCACCGGAGCCGCGGTAGACCCTCGGGAGATCATCCCCGACATGTCCTTCTTCGGGATCACGGGCGGGTCCTCTCCCCCTCACCTGGTGTCGGCCTCGTTGTTGCTCAGCATGGAGCGGAGGACATTGGACCTACGCGAGGTGGAAGTCTCCCCCGTCTCCTCAGTGGTCGCCTCTGAGTCGCGCTCCTCCTCTTCCTCGTCTTCTGTCAGATTTCGGGTTTTGGCAGACCCTTGAGGTTCGAACTCTGGGGTGCGCATGAAGATCTTTCCCCTACCAGCTCACGTCTCGAAGTCTTGCAAAGGATCTAGGCTAGAAAGAAGAACACACAAGGGACACGAGGTTTATACTGGTTCAGGCCACCATTGTGGTGTAATACTCTACTCCAGTGTGTGGTGTGGTGGATTGCCTCAGGGGCTAATGATGAACAATACAAAGGGAGAACAGCCTCGTGAGGGGCTGTTCTTGAGCTGGTGCGATGGACTACTTGGGCGAGTTGAGTCGCTTCTCTCTCTTTCTCTCTCTGATTGATCCGTCTGTCCAGATCACTCTCTATACTCTATGGTGGCTAGCTCTATTTATAGAGGGAGGCCCTGGGTCTCTTCCCAAATAATGAGCGGGAAGGGCGCCAACAATTGGCCATTTTGAAGGGGAACATCTAGTACACTTATCCTGACTAAAGTTGGTCTACGGCTGCCATCTAACGATGATGCCGTCCTGGGCTCCACAATGACCTCCATCCTGCTGCTCTGTCGGTCTTGGTCTTGTTGCACCGAAATGGTAACCTTTGCCTGATGCCTTGGCCTATGCTTGCCCCCTTTGCACCGAAGGGGAATCGTGGACACAGCGTATGCCGGCGCCCGCCTGGCGCCCGCCTGGTCTCGATCGTCATGGCTTACGTCACGGGCACCTCGCAAGGTACCCTGCCCTGATCTCTCTGCCTCCTCGCGAGCCTGCCTGAGAAGGCTGCTCCTGAGGAAGCTTCCTGTCGTCCGCCCCGTGTGGCTTGCCCCTCGCGAGGGTCTTGAATCTAAGATGATAAAGCTGGGCTGCACTGGGCCCCCACTTGAGCCATGCCGCAGGCCGCAGGCAGGCAAGTCCGGGGACCCCCGTTCCCAGAACACCGACAGTAGCCCCCGGGCCCAAGGCATGCCCGGACTTGGCTTAGCAGAGAAGCGAAGGGGTAAGTACGAAGCGCCGCGGGCCCCAATAGCCTACGGCCTTGGGCGTCGCGTGGCGGTTGATTGGACGTGGGCGTCTCCGCTTCCCCACGACGCCTCGGCAACCGCACGACTTGACAAGTCCCTGCATGCAAAAATGGGTCATGATTACCTGCGATCATGGAGATCGATGGTTGGCCTTCTCCGGCTGTAAGTACGGAATGGCACGAGCCCTTCCAGTCCATCCCTTCCTGCTACTCCTTTTCTTCTTCTTCCTCGCCCTTGCTCCACCTTACGCCAATGGCATCAATCTGTCGGTTTTCTGCAGAAGAGAAGGGAAAGGCCCCCCGAGACGGTCCCAACCCGCTTCCGCCGAAGAAGCGGTTAGTCCTCTGCCGCCGAGATGAGGGCACTGGGTAGGAGACGTCAAGGCCCTGGTATGAGTGGCCGCCGCCTGGGTTCCCGCTGCCCTTGTATGCCCGAATCGAGGGCCCTGGAGAAGAAGGCGTCGAGCGACACCGACGGTGCCGCCGCCGACGCCGGCGAGTTACGGCGGTGCGTGTCGTTCCTCCTGGAGTCCACGCCGAGGGCTCCTCTCGCGAGCTTGTGCTTCACGCCGTCATGCCTCCCCGATCTTGGATTCGCCTTCCTCCCTCCTTCGTGTTCGAGATCCCGTCGAGTGGGCCTCTTGAGTTCTGGCTGCAGCATGCTGACTGCAGTACCCCTGCGACCGGTGCAGAGGTTGAGGTTGTCTCTCCGGGCAAGGTCTACATGACCCTTGGCTGGGGCGAGATCGCCCGGGTCTGCCGGACAGGGGGCTCCCTCGTAATCCACCTCCAAATACGATGGCGCCTCCATGATGTTCTTCAAGGTCTTCGACGCAGAAGGACGCCGGCTGGAATGTTGCCCCGAGAAAGGCGGCCGAGGTACCGTCGTGGCGAGGACCAGGCCCGCCGACCGCTTCCCCAGCAGCTCCTCAGGCAGCAGCAGAGGTGCCGGTGGGTCAAGCGACTCTGCCGAGCTTTATGCAACTCCGGAAATGAGCGACGACAGCTACGAGCCCCCGATCTCGCGTCTCGCCCGGAGCAAGGCGGGCACATCAGGCCGCCGGCGCTGCTGATCTGGATGGGGTTGGCGTCGGCGCCTGATGGCCTACTATTGATGATGGCGTCTCCTGCGGAGCCGCGCGTAGTTAGCGTTCCTTAGGATTAGCACCTTTTGTTCCCTGCGAGGAATCGAAGTACCACCCCGCGGGGGTATGTAAGGCGCTGGCCATGTCTTTTGTGAATACTATATCCTTATTATGAATCGATGCAAGATGCTTGTCCTGTCCAGGCTCGGCTCCCCCTTTCTTTCCTCACGAGGGCTTGGTGCTCTAGGCTGACAGGTCCCGGTCCCCAGGCAGGCTTCAGCCGTCGCTGGTATGCCAGGTCGCGATGCCGTGGTCAAGGCCAGGAGGTGAGCGGCCCAATGTCCAGTAAGAGCCGCTGAGTCGCGATGCTCAGGAGGTCCCCTTTAGCGCTCAAGCAGCCTCCGCTGGGCAAGAAAGGTAGGCAACATTGCCGTGACAGAGATGCACTAGGCGAGGGTTTAGCGCTGAGTCGGTTCAGTTTTGCGTGACTTATCTCATAGGTTCGGAGTGGTTTTTGGCGAAGCGCCGGGCCTGCGTGGCGGCAGCTGAGGTGTTGCTGGGTTAGGTCCTCGTGAGCTTCTTCCCTCTCCCCCGCACTTTCCTTAATGCTCTACATCCTCAGGTCCCGGCCCTCGAGCAAGCTCAGCCACCGCTGGTATGACAGGTCGCGATGCCGTGGGTCAAGGCCAGGGGGTGAGGGCTGGAGAGCTAGTAAGAGCCCATGAGTCGCGATGCTCAGGCGCTCCCCTTTTAACGTGCAAGCGGATCGTGCCGGAGAGGTGGAGAGAGAGCTCACGACATCCCCAACGTTACTTCTGGAGAGGGTCCTGTGTACCAATCACGAGGGGAAACAAGGTCTGTCATTCCGGTTGCCAGCCAACCATTGGTCGCTCCGAGGGAGTGATTGGAGAACTGAGGGCCTGGTGAGGTGGCACCTTGCGGGGCTGCCGCGGCCAGAGCTCGACCACTCAGATTTATCAGCGTTGCAGGGACGGACTCGTATGCAAGTGTCGTGCCAGAGCGAGCGGCTCCAAAGGTAGGTGTCAATCGAGCAGGCGATTAGTTCAAGCAGTTTAAGCACGAAGGAGCAAATCCATTTAGATAGATGCAGAAAAGCAAACGCCACTGGGTCAGGCCCGAGCGGCTTGGGGATAATGCAGCCCGAGGGGCGCCCCCAACAAGGTAGGTAAAGAGCATAAGCAAAACGGATACATGCCGCAGGGACGGACCCACGCGACCTGGGAATGATGCAGCCCTGTGGGTGCTCCCAGCTGGAAATGAAACTTGAAAGATTTCACCTCATACCGTTGGAGATGAAAGGATGCTGAAGTAGCAGACGACACGTGGTGAGGAAGCCGACCCTCACGAGCTCCCGGGCCCAGGAGCCTCAGGAGGCTCCGGGGGCACGGGTGGGTCTTCGACGGCCATCTCCATCTCCACCAGGACCGCACGATGCCTGACCTCCTGAGCCTCCAGAATGCTCCTCAGTAGGCGCTGATGAGCGGTGACCGCGTTCGGCAGGCCGAAAGGCATGCAAATGTAGCTGTGAGGTGGACCCTTGCAACGCCCCACGCGTGAAGGCCAGAGGCGTTCCTGAGACGCGACTCGGTTGAGCCCTGGTATGTCAATGCAGACGCGCAGCCCACCATCCTCGCGTGGATGTGGGGCCACGGCGGGCAAGCGGCGGCTGCCATGCATGACGCTTGACTCATGTAGCTCCTGAATGTTTCTCGCGATGAACTCCTGAGGGTTTGGCCCTCCTTGCCTCATACCTTCCTGAGGGAAGCATGCCTTGAAGCACGCCTCCAAGTGGTGCCCGAGTGCCTCCCTTGTGACCTTGGCAAAGTCAGTGGCTCTCCAAGAAAGAGCCCCCGAGCCCTACCCGAGGAGGGCGCCGGGCGCGCTTTCCTATGCGACAGAGGGTGGCGCCCCCTGAATGGGCGTGAATCCTGACGCAACGCCTCCAGAGGTACCTGCCTCGTGATGGCTTGGGCCAGGCGAAGCCTTCTTCTTCTTAGGGACCGCCTCAGGAAGTCTCCCGCTCCTGTGATCTGGGTCTTTGATTGCCGCGGCTTGGAAGGCACGCTCAAGAGAACACACTGCATCCCTTTCCTCACAAGGTATTATGACGACTCCACCGCTTCCTGACATCTTGAGGACATTGTAGCCATGGTGAGTCACTGCCATGAACTTGGCCAGGGCTGGGTACCCGAGGATGGCATTTCATGGCAGGCGAATGTGTGCAACGTCAAAATCAATGAGCTTGGTGCGGTAGTTGTTGCGCTGCCCAAAGGTGACTGGAAGGCGAGCCTGCCCTATCGAAATAGTGGAACCATCAGTGACTCCTGAGAAAGGCTTGGTCGGCTGAAGCTAATCATATGGCACTTGGAGATTGTTGAATGTCTCGACGGACAGGACGTTGAGTCCTGCTCCGCCATCGATGAGGGTCCTAGTGACTTGCACATTGCTGATGACTGGGGAGCAAAGCATTGGGAGGACACCTGCCGTTGCCGCGCACTTGAGCTGATCCAGTGAGCTGAACGTCATAGCGCATGCTAACCACCTGAGAGGGCACGTGGCCTCAAGCTTGGGGAGGACTGCATTCACCTCGCGAGCAAACTACTTGAAGATGCGCTGAGAGGCTGGGGCCTGAGCGCCGCCCAGGATGCAAGCGATTGCGCGCGGCTCCTGGAAGCCCCCAGCCCCCTTGTCCTAATGATGGTCTTCATTCCTCCTCGGCGGTGGTGGCAGAGGAGGGAGGCCTGCGTTGCCTTGAGGGCGGTCCTCACGAGGCTGATCCCTCCAACCTCCCTCGCGAGGCTGGTCCTGCCAGCGGTCCTCGCGAGATCGGTCATGCCACCCTTGGCGAGGGCCACGGTCTTCCCATCGTCCTCCACCTCTTCCTCCTCCTCAGCCATAGCCCCAGTCGTTGCGCTCGGGGCGTCGGCCGATACGCCCCTCTCGCACGGCCCTGAGCTCTTGACATTCGTTGGTGTTGTGGGTGTGGAGGTCGTGGTACACGCAGTACCGGCTACCCTTGGATGACTCACGTTGATCCCTGCCTCGCTTGGTGTCTGGCTCTGCTGTGAGCACAGCAGCTCCCTTACGCTTCACGTCCTTGACCTTGGGCTTCTTCTCTTCTGGATCGGCAGCCGGAAGCTCGAGGAAGGAGAAGCGCCCTTCCTCAGCCCTGCGCACTTGGTCGCCAAGTTGAACAGCTCCAGGGATGTGCACAGGTCTTCATGGATTGCTAGCTCCTCTTTCATCTTGATGTCATGCACGCCATCAGAGAAGGCTGAGATGATGGCCTCCTCAGTCACCCTGGGGATCTTGAGGCGGGTGTTGTTGAAGCGCTGGATGTACTTCTGCAGGGTCTCCCCTGGCTGTTGCTTGATGTGGCGCAGGTCGCTCATGGCCAGGGGCCGGTCGCAGGTGCCTTGGAAGTTGGCGATGAAGCAGGTGCGCATCTCGTCCTAGGAGGAGATCGTGCCAGGAGCCAGGTTCAGGAGCCAGGTGTGGGCACCGTCCTTGAGCGCGATGGGAAACCAATTTGCCATGACCTTTTCGTCCCCGTTGGCGGCTTCGATGCCCAGCTCATAGAGCTGTAGGAACTCCGCGGGGTTTGCAGTGTCGTCGTAGCGGGGAGGCAGGTCCGGCTTGAACTTGCCAGGCCATGCGACGCTACGCAACTCGGCGGTGAAGGCGCGGCAGCCTGCGGTGGCCACCGGATCTCTTTGCTGTGCTGGGCTTACTCCTGGGAATTCCTGCGCACCGCTGCCTGGAGCAGCGCGGGGTCTTGACGTGGCGGCGCAGGGGCGCGGTCATGGTGCACCGGTGTTGGGAGCACGCGAGCACCTTCTTGGGGACGAGGGATTTCTTGGCAACTCCTTTCTTGTCGCGCAGGCGCCGGACGCGGAGGGTCTCGTCCTGGGGCCGCGCGCCTTGGAGCCAGGGCGCCTTCTTTGGGAGGAGGTGG
The DNA here is from genome assembly GCF_002162155.2 of Triticum dicoccoides. Classification (NCBI taxonomy): domain Eukaryota; kingdom Viridiplantae; phylum Streptophyta; class Magnoliopsida; order Poales; family Poaceae; genus Triticum; species Triticum dicoccoides. The sequence continues at coordinate 394,453,359 of NC_041382.1, forward strand.
TGGAGGCACCTCCTGATCCTTGCCTCCTGCGTAGGATGGAGGGCGAGGCAGCGAGAGGGACGGCATGGGAGAGCCCCCTGCGGCGCTGACGAGCTCGGTGATGCGGGCGAGCCAGTCCTCGTAGAGGTCGTCGACGGGATGGTAGTGCAGGAGCTCACGCACTAGGAGCAGCGCAGCGTGCGCGTCCGTGGGGGCGCGACGGGCGTGGGACGACGAACCTACTGGATTCAGCAACGGGGTGCCGGTGCGGCCTTCGCGCCGCACGGAAGGATGCAGGGACGAGGCCTGCTGCTTGTTCCCCGTCGGGCCGGTGGCGGCGTTGGCGGCAGGCGACGGGGAACGACGGGGGCGACCTCCGACGAGTGCCGTCTGGGCGACACGGGTGGCTAGAGTAGCCCGACGCTCGGCGCGAGCCCAGCGAGCGTCAGCCATGGATACGACGGAAGATCAGACGCGACCAGCGGAGCAAAGATTCCGGCGCACCCCTACCTGGCGCGCCAAATGTCGGATTTCGGGTTCCGGCAGACCCTTGAGGTTCAAACTATGGGGTGCGCTAAGATCTTTCCCCTACCAGCTCACGTCTCGAAGTCTTGCAAAGGATCTAGGCTAGAAAGAAGAACACACAAGGGACACGAGGTTTATATTGGTTCAGGCCACCATTGTGGTGTAATATCCTACTCTAGTGTGTGGTGTGGTGGATTGCCTCAGGGGCTGATGATGAACAATACAAAGGGAGAACAGCCTCGTGAGGGGCTGTTCTTGAGCTGGTGCGATGAACTGCTTGGGCGAGTTCAATCGCTTCTCTCTCTTTCTCTCTCTGATTGATCCGTCTGTCCAGATCGCTCTCTATACTTTGTGGTGGCTAGCTCTATTTATAGAGGGAGGTCCTAGGCCTCTTCCCAAATAATGAGCGGGATGGGCGCCAACAATTGGCCATTTTGAAGGGGAACATCTATTACACTTATCCTGACTAAAGTTGGTCTACGTCTGCCAAAGGCTCTGACGATGACGCCGTCCTGGGCTCCACGATGACCTCCTCCTGCCGCTCTGCTGGTCTTGGTCTTGTTGCACCGAAACGGTAACCTTTGCCTGATGCCTTGGCCTGTGCTTGCCCCCTTTGCACCGAAGGGGAAACATGGACACTACGCAGGCTGGCGCCCGCCTGGTCTCGATCGTCATGGCTTGCGTCACAGGCACCTCACAAGGTACCCTGCCTTGATCTCTCCGCCTCCTCGCGAGCCTGCCCGAGGAGGCTGCTCTTGAGGAAGCTTCCTGTCGTCTGCCCCACGAGGCTTGGCCCGTTGCGAGGGTCTTGAGCCTGAGATGATAAAGCTGGGCCGCACTGGGCCCCCACTTGAGCCACGCCGCAGGCCGCAAGCAGGCAAGTCTAGGGGACCCCCGTTCCCAGAACGCCGACATCTTCATCCTGCCCCTCCCCCCCCCACCGGAATCATCAGAGGACAACTCCACCGTCGCTGCCACCGCCTGGCCCTCAGGAGGCACCACCGGCACCAGACCGTCCCCGTCAAAGCTGGGCATGGCGTTCACCACCTGCTCCAAGTCAATGCGAAGGAACAAGGGGACAGGAGCGCCCTCTAGGCTTGCCACGTCCTCCCCAACCAGGAAGCGGAGAGCTGCGGCCAGATCCTCATCAGCCAGAGCCTCTGAGTTCAGGCGGAGATCGGCGTCCGCATCCTCGAGCCTCCACAACGGGCGCGAGTGCGCCTAAAGTAGGGCCACCCGATGCGCCAGGAACTCCCTCAGGAGCGTGGCCCCGGTCAGCTTCGCCGCCTTCATGTTGCTAGGCCTCAGGTCGGCGTTCATCTTCTCCAGCACTAGCTTCACCCGCCGGTCATCAAGCTTCGCACGGGACCATGCCTCGTCGGCCTGGGCTGCCCCGTGGGCAGCACCAGCCGAGAGTTGATGCATCCGGCATCCAGCATGCCACTTGCTCCGGAAGCCATCAGCCCTCTTCCCGGCCATCGAGATCGCATTGGCTTTGGAGTATGCGACAAAGCCCACGCACGTAGAGGCATGCGCTTCGGTGACTCGGAGGAAGAAGAAGTGGCGCGGCAAGGCCATGGAAGGCATCACCCCGACGTGCGCCTCGCAGTAGTAGGCGAAAATCGAGAGGAGAAGAATAGAGTTGGGATGGAGATGCAGAGCCTGCATCTTATAATGGTGGAGGACGGCATAGAAGAACTCGGAGAAAGGAGGCACCAGGCCAGCGATGACGGCGCTCATGAAGAAGGGATAGAAGGTGCTCCCCTTGTCCTCTGGCTAGGCGGAGCCGGGTCGGAGCGTCGTCTCCCCCATCTCGCTGCCTTGCGCCGCCATCATCAGGCGCGTGAGGGCGAGATTCTTCTCTGTCATGTTGGGGATCCAGAGCTGGCGAGTACCAGGCTGATGGAGCCTCGGCCGCGGTCTTGCGGGGCGCCATTGCTCGTTGGAGGAGAATGGATGAGGCGGATCTGGAGATTTCGGAAGCAGGAGGGTAGGAGCAAAGAAAGGGGATCTGGAGCAAGGGGAATGGGAGCAATGAAGGTAAGCCTAACCCGAGCCAGCCTCTTTGTCAGACGGGTAGTTGCCGAGGCAGCGTGGGGAGGTGGAGATGCCCATGTCCAATCAACCGCCACGCGGCGACCAAGGCCGCAGGCTGTTGGGACCCGCGGTGCTCCACACTTGCCCCCTCGCTTCGTTGCTAAGCCAAGTCAGAGCGCGCTTTGGGACCAGGGGCTACTGTCGGTGTTCTGGGAACGGGGGTCCCCAGACTTGCCTACCTGCGGCCTGTGACGTGGCTTAAGTGGTGGCCCAGTATGGCCCATCTGCATCAACCCAAGCTCAAGACCCTCGTGAGGGGCCAAGCCTCATGGGGCGAATGACGGAAGGCTTCCTCAGGAATGGCCTCACCAGGCAGACTCGCGAGGATGCGGAGAGATCAAGGCAGGGGTATCTCGTGAGGTGCTCATGACGCAAGCCATGACGATCGGGACCAGGCGGGCGCCAGGCGGGCGCCGGCCTGCAGTGTCCTTGTTTCCTCTTTGGTGCAAAGGGGGCAAGCGCCGGCGCAGAGTACCGAGGCATCAAGCAGAGGTTACCATTTAGGTGCAACGAGACCAAGACCAACAGAGCGGCAGGACGGAGGTCACCGTGGAGCCCAAGACGGCGTCATCGCCAGTGCCTTTGGCAGTCAAAGACCAACTTTAGTCAGGATAACTTGTACTAGATGTTCCCCTTCAAAATGGCCGTTGTTGGCTCCCTTCCCGCTCAATATTTGGGAAGAGGACCAGGGCCTCTTTATATAGAGATAGCCACCACAGTAGAGGGCATCTCGGAAGGAGGATAGAGTTCTCGTCAGATCCAGAGGCGATCGAACTCACCCTAGTAGTTCACTGCACCAGCTCAAGAACATCTCTCGCGAGGCTGTTCTTCCTCTGTACTGTTCATCATCAACCCTGGAGGCAATCCACCCCACCACACAATGGAGTAGGGTATCACACCACAACGGTGGCCCGAACCAGTATAAACCTTGTGTACCTTGTGTTGTTCATCGTGTAGCTTAGATTCATAGCGAGGCGTTGGGACGTGGAACGGTAGGGGAAAGATCTTCGCGCACACCTCAGAGTTCGAACCTTAAGAGTTTTGCCGGGACCCGATATCTGATAGTGGAGAAGGTCCAGCTGGAAGCCAAGGCAAAGGTCTTTGCTGAGGACCGCACGGCCTTCAAGTCCCTCGAGGAGAGGTCTCGAGCAGCACTGTGATATCTCTAGGAGAAGGGCTTGGAGGAACTGCTGGCGACCGACGTCGAGGGCCCTGCCGAGCTGCTTCCTCATCTCGTTGTGGAGCTTGAGGACGTCGTCAGCGGGATCGACCCCATGGTGGAAGGTGAGGCTCGTGCGCTCTCCTCATCGGCCCTGATGCGCGTCTTCAGCCATCTCCGTCTTCGCGATCCCGACGCTGACCCTGGTAAGCTGCTTGAGCCCGTGGATGAGGAGCTCCGCGTAGCCACCGTCGAAGCCGTGAAAGACCAGGTGGAGGCCTTGCTGGATAAGTTCCTTGTCATCGATCCCTTGCCCCTGGCTAGCGGTGCTGCGCCTCTGCAACCATGACTACGAGCGATGGTGGGGTTGCTGGCAGTGAGGCGCTTCCTGACAATGGTGCTCGTGGCTGAAGAGGAAGCTCGCTGGTGCCGCTCTTTCCTGTTTTTATTTCCCTGCAACGTGCAACGTGCCTCGTGGAGGTGTTAAAGCTTTATTCGATGCTTTGGGAACAATATGTTTTGTAATATTTGGCCGAGATTGCGCGATTTCCTTTCCGTTTACTTGATGTTCTACGTCGGCGAGGCCTGCCTCCGCGCATACCTTAGCCGTCGTTGGGTCGTCCGGATCGCCAGGACGAGACCAAGGGGCGAGGGGCTACATGGCCAGTTAGTCTCCTGAGTCGCGATGCTCAGGAGTCCCTCTTAACATGCAAACAGCTTGCAGGAAGAAGATGCGAGGGTAGGCCCTAGTGTTCTACATCGATAGGGCCCGACCCCGCGCATACCTCAGCCACCGTTGGGCCATCCGGATCGCCAGGATGGGACCAAGGAGTGAGGGGCTACGTGGCCAGTTAGGCTCCTGAGTCGTGATGCTCAAGAGTCCCCCTTAACGTTCAAATGACCTTCATACCTTTTCCCTCGCCGAGGCTCCGCTCGGGTGGGGCGTGTGATGACCAGGTCCGATGGACCTGGCAGGGTGGTGTACACTTGGGCGTGACCCGAGCGCAGCCCCCGTGCCCAGCCCCCTCGCGCGACTCTCCCGAGGGGAGGTGTTGCGACGAGGCCGGACACTGAGCCCGGAGGCTCCCTGAGGTTGGTGCGGCCATGGGGCCGCCCTCAGTTGTTTATCTCCAGCGCGGAGCATAGCGCTTCCACGATTGCACAGGCATAGCCACTCCTCGACCGTGTCGACAGCTAGTACAGAGCATGGGGCTTCCACTGGTGCATGGGTGAGGGCTCCCTCTGAGTGGAGCCCCCGGTGCGTGTACAGCCCCACCCTGACATGTGGCTTGCACGGCAGGGATAGACGAGGTGTGCATGGGCACTCGTGAGCCAGTCCGGGATTCACGAGGCCCTACCTCAAGGCGGGTTGCGCCTGGTCTTGATTCTTGGTGGTTGTGGTGGTCCTGCGAGATGGTTAGGCAACCTGCGCCGAGTGGATCTCCCGAGGTCGCCGCATGAGAAGGCCGACTACCAACGACCCCAAGAGGTGACGTGAACGGAGCCGGCCTGCCAGACAAAGCTCAGCCTTTGGGTTTATCGACGCTGCAGGGACGAACCCGAGCACAGACGTCGTGCCCAGTCTTCTCATGCGTGCATCCTAGAGAAAAGCAGTCGGCACGGCTCCCGAGGTCATGAGGCACCGTGTCTTGCACCCTTACTCATCCGCCAGCGATTAGCTCATGCGAGAACAAGGTGCCAAGGACTATGGGAGGTGAAGTACACGGGCTGGCCCATGAGCTAGATCTCAGCCTCTTGGATTTAGCGACGCTGTAGGGACAGACCCGAGCACAAACGCCATGCCCTGCCTTAGTCATGAGGCGATCGCGGGTGGGTTTGCAAGGGCGTATGACATTCATGGTATCGAGGTACCAAACAGGCAGGTCGTAAACATAGGTAACTCATGCAAGGAGGCAAGCTAATTTGATTAGATGCAGGAACGATACATGCCACTGGGACGGACCCTAGCGGCCTCAGGATGATGCAGCCCAATGGGCGCCCCCATCAGAGTAAGCTAAAGATGCAAGTGGATACATGCCGCAGGGACAGGTCCGTGCAGCCTGGGAATGATGCAGCCCGAGGGGCGCTCCCAGCTGAATAACTTGGAAAATATCACCTAGTACCATTGTTGAAGGGGTGTTAGAGTAGCTGAAGGCGCGTGCCAAAGGGGTCATTCCTCACGAGCCTCCAGGGTCCTGAGCCTCGGGAGGCTTCGGGGGGCCCGGTGGTTCCTGAGGAGTTGTCCCCATCTCCACCAGGACTGCGTGGTGCCTGGCCTCCTGAGCCACCAAGATGCTCCGTGTGTGGCACTGGAGGGTGACAGCTGCGTTCAGCAGGCCGAAAGGCATGCAAACATGGCTGTGAGGTGGACCCTCGCACCGACCAACTGGCGAAGGCCGAAAGCGCTCTAGAGATGCAGCCCTGTTGAGCCCCGGAATGTCGATGCAGACGCGCAGCTCACTGTCCTCGCCAGGACGTGGAGCTGCGCCAGGTGGTGAGTGACAGTAGCCGTGCATGGCTCGTGCCTCTTGCAGCTCCTGAGTGGTTTGGGTGATGAACTCCTGAGCACCAGGCGCTCCTCGCCTAGTGCCCTCTTGAGGGAAACGTATAGCAAAGCACGCCTCCACGTGGTGCCCGAGTGCCTCCCTCATGATGTTGGACAGGTCTGAGGCCATCCAGAAGAGAGCCCCCGAGCCCAGCCCAAGGAGGGTGCTGGGTCCGCCTTCCTATGTGAGGGATTGAGACACCCCACTTGCAGGTGCGGATCCTGAGGTGGTGCCGCTGGCGACACTCCTCCCCTAAAGCCCTTGCGGGAGCAGCTGCTTCTTCGTCTTGGGGGCGACCTCAGGAGGGTGGATGACGCCTTTGCTGTCTAGGTCTTCGTTTGCTGCAGCTTGGTAAGCGCACTCGAGAGTGCATATGGCGTCTTTTTCTTCACATGCGACAGTGATGATGCCCCTGGTACCTGGCATCTTGAGGATGTTGTGCCCGTGGTGGATCACCGCCATGAACTTGGCCAGGGCTGGATACCTGATCATGGCATTATACGGCAAGCAAATGTGGGTGACATTGAAGTTAATGAGCTCTGTGCGGTAGTTGTCGCGCTTGCCGAAGGTGATAGGGAGGCATACCTGCCCCATCGGTGTGGTGGAGCCATCGGTCACTCCTGAGAAGGGCTTGGTAGGCTGTAACTAATCATGGGGAACCTGGAGGCGATCGAATGTCTTGACGTACAGGACATTGAGCCTCGCACCACCATCGACAAGGGTCTTGGTGACTTGGACGTTGCTGATGATGGGCGAGCAGAGCATCGGGAGGGCGCCAGCAGTCGCTACGCACTTGAGTTGATCGGACAAGCTAAAGGTAATGGCGCACTTGGACCACCTGAGCGGGCATGTGGCCTCAAGCCTGGGGAGCGCTGCATTTACCTCGCGAGCAAATTGCTTGAAGAGGCGCTGTGAGGCTGGGGTTTGAGCACCACCCAAGATGCAAGCAATGGCACATGGTTCCTGGAAACCCCCAGCCCCCTCATCCTGATGGTGGTCGTCGTTCCTCCTTGGTGGTGGCAGCAGCAGAGGAAGGCCAGCATTGCCTTGAGGGCAGTCCTCACGCGCTTGGTCCCTCCAGGTGCCCTCACGAGGCTGGTCGTGCCACTGGTCCTCCCAAGGCCGGTCGCGCCACTCCTAGCGGGGGCCGCTATCATCCCAGCGTCCTCCACCTCGTCCTTCTCCTCCGCCGTAGCCACGATCATTGCGCTCGAGGCGTCGACCGAAGCGCCCATCACGGATGGACCTGAGCTCTTGACAGTCGTTGGTGTTGTGGTTGTGTATGTTGTGGAAGGCGCAGAATGGACGGCTGCTCTTGGACGACTCTGGTTGGTCCCGGCCGTGCTTCATCTCTGGCTCAATCGCGAGCACGACTATTCCTTTGCGCTTCGAGTCCTTGGGCTTGGCCTTCTTCTCTTCTGGGTCGACACCTAGGAGCTTGAGGAGGGAGAGGCACCCCTCCTCAGCCCAAGTGCACTTGGTCGCCAGGTTGAACATCTCCAGAGCCATGCACAGGTCTTCATGGATGGTGAGCTCTTCCTTCATCTTGACGTCGCGGACGCCATCGGAGAACGCCGAGATGAAGGCCTCGTCCGTCACCTTGGGGATCTTGAGGCAGACGTTGTTGAAGCGCTGGATGTACTTCTGCAAGGTCTCCCCTGGCTTCTGCTTGATGCGCCACAGGTCGCCTGCAGCTGGCGGGCGGTCCCGAGTACCCTAGAAGTTGGCAACGAAGCGGTCGCGCATCTCGCCCTAGGAGGAGATTGACCCCACAGGCAGGTTCAGGAGCCATGAGTGAGCCCCATCCTTGAGGGCCATGGGGAACCAGTTCGTCATGACCTTCTCATCACCGTTGGCCGCCTCGATGCAGCTCGTAGAGCTGCAAGAACTCTGCAGGGTCGGGGGTGCCGTCGTAGCGCGGAGGCAGGTCAGGCTTGAACTTGCCAGGCCAAACGATGCTACGCAGCTTGGGGGTGAATACACGATAGCCTGTCGTGGCAACCGGAGCCCGTCGTGGAGGTGCGGCTTGGCCTTGGTGTCCTTGTGCCGCCACTGTGAGTGGTGTGCGGTCTTGATGCGGGGGACAATCTTGACGTGGCGGCGCCGGGAGCGGAGGAGCGTTTTCTTGCGGCCGGGGAACTTCTTGGCAGCTTCCTTCTTCGCGCGCAGGCGTGCGGTGCGGGGTGTCGCATCGCGGAGCCACGTGCCTTGGTGCCAGGGCGCCGTCTTGGTGTGGAGGTGGTGGAGGTGCTCCGCGAGCCACGTCACCCGCAGCAGGAGGTGGACGAGGCAGCGAGAGAGAAAGCACGGGGGAGCCCCCAGCGGCGCTGATGAGCTCGGCGATGCGGTCGAGCTAGTCCTCGTAGAGGTCATCGACCGGGCGGTAGCAAAGGAGCTCGCATGCCATGAGCAGCGCGGCCTGTGCGTCCGTGGGCGCGCGTCGAGCGTGAGACGAGGAGCCTGCCAGAGTCAGCGACGGGGTGGCGGTGCGGCCGTCCTGCCGCACTGAGGGATGCAGCAACGAAGCCTGCTGCTCGTTTCCTGTCGGGCCGGTGGCGGCGTTGGCAGCGGGTGACGGAGAATGACGGGGAGGCCCGCCGACAGGAGCCGTTTGAGTGACGCGGGTGGCGAGGGCGGCCCGGCGCTCAGCGCGGGCTCGACGAGCGTCGGCCATGGACGCGACGGAGCATTGGAACATCGATCGATGGGGAGAAAGCTTCAGCGCACCCCCGCCTGGCGTGCCAAATGTCGGATCGTGGGTTCTGGCAAAACCCTTAAGGTTCGAACTCTGGGGTGCGCACAAAGATGTCAACCTCTCTAGCTCACACGCGCATGATCTCAAGGCCTAGCTCGACGAACCCAAGGAACAAGAGACACAAGAGTTTATACTGGTTCGGGCCACCGTTGCAGTGTAATACCCTCCTCCAGTGTGGTGTGGTGGATTGCCTTGTAGGCTGAGCATGAACAGATACAGGGGAAGAACAACCTCCTGAGGAGAGGTGTTGTTGAGCTCGAGGAGCTGATGATGGTGGTCAGGGTGGAATGGATCCGATCCTAGATGGGTTGCCTCTATGATGGCGGCTAGGTCCTATTTATAGAGGCCATGGTCCTATTCCCAAATGTAGGTGTGAAGGGATCCAACAATGGCAAATTTTGAAGGGGGACAAAGAGTACAAGTTATCCTGACTAAAGGTGGTCTTCGCCTGCCAAAGGTTCTGGCGGTGACGCCATCGTGGGCTCCGCAGTGACCTCCTTCCTACCGTCCTGCTGGTCTTGGTCTTGTTGCATCAATATGGAAACCTTTGCCTGATGCCTCGAGAATCCTCGCCTGCGCCTGGCTCTTTAGCACCAAAGAGGAAAGCAGTACGCTGCGCCGGCTAGCACCCGCCTGGTTCTCGCCTGGCCTTGGTCATCATGGCTTGCGTCATGGGGACCTCACGAGGTGCACCCTGCCTTGATATCTCCGCTCCTTGTGAGCTACCCTGGCAAGGCCGCCCCTGAGGAGGTCTTGCATCGTCCACCTCATGAGGCTTGGCCCCTCGCAAGGGTCTTGAGTGTTTGCTGGTAAAGATGGGTCGCACTAGGCTGCCGGCAAAGCCACGCCTCGGGCCACAGGCAGGCAAGTCTGGGGACCCCCGTTCCCAGGACGCCGACACCATGTGAATGTGGAGAAGAAAATCTTCGATCCATACTACGGGGTCCGTTGTACCATCGTATGATTCAATGTTCATGGGTTTAAACCCTTCTGGGAACTGATGTTCCATCACTTCGTCGGTGAAGCATAAGGTGTGTGTGGCGCCTCTGTACCGGGCGATGTCACAGCGCAGTTCGGATGAAGTCCGTATGTGGTTTTTCGCCTTGGTGAGGTTGTGCCTGTCACGCTAGGCCTGATGGCCGTCCTCTCGCGTTGGAGCAGGCCCCCTCGATCCATAGATTGATCTTGTCTAACCGGCTCTGTAGTCCAGGTCCTTGTGTAGGTTGTAGGTATAACCTGGGGCCATTGCCTCCTTGCCTCGACGGCGGGGTGGCACGGGTTGGTGTTCGGCATAAGTAGTCGGTCTGTCCCATCCACATGGTGGTCGGTCGGGTTTGTCAGCGGTTTTATGCTTTGGTGGTATTTGCTCAAGGGCCTCGTCGTCAAATTGTGGTAGTAGCTTGCGCTTCGGGTAACTCTTAGTTGGGCGTTCGAGGCCGTATTCCTCGACTACCAGGACATTAGTCCATCTGTCATTGAGTAAATCCTGTTCAGCTTGAAGCTGTTGATGCTTCTTTTTTAGGCTTCTTGTAGTGGCGATTAGGTGGCGCTTAAAGCGCTCTTGTTCAAGGGGTTCCTCTGGCATGTTGAAGTCTTCGTCACCGAGGCTCACATCCTCTTTGGAGATCGGTAGGTAGTTACTATCCTCCGAGTCCTCGTTCCCAACAGGGTCATTGGGGTTAACTTGCCCATCCTCCCAATCGTCATGTTCGGATGTTGGCTTGACAAGGGCTTCGGGGTCTTCGGCATTCTCTGGAGTGTTATTGTGTCCGGTGCCGGTATTTATGTCTTTGTTGTGACGCGATTTTGAGCGGACGCCGATGCTTCGGAGGTGCTTCAGCAGGCTTGTCCTCAACCGTATCCTTCTTGACATCGTCGTCATCCTCTTTGGGTGTGTCCACCATGTACACATCGTATGTGTAGGTGGCCGTCCAACTTCCGGTAAACGGAGGGTCTTGGCCTTGTTCATCTCTGGCGTCGTCGTCCATGTCATCGATGTCTTCGGAGGTGTAGTCCAGCATGTCGAATAGATCTTCATTATGGCTATGAAGTGGGTGCTGGGTGGGACGTAAAATTCCCCACTCTCAGCCCCTAGTCTGGGCTGGGCATAATTTGGAAGTGATTCATCTGTAATGGCAAGGGATCACATTAAGTCCAGAGCCTCGTTTAGGAGCTAGGTTTGGTCAGAGAAGCGAGAGTCCGCAGGGCTCACCGGGGTGAGAGCCTCCTGGCTGCGCCCGCTTGACATGGACCTCGAGAGTTCGGATTTAGAGTCTGAGGGAGAGTCTGGCGCGACAAGGGGAGCTTGGTTCGTATTTGGGTTTGTCGATGACGCCGTCCCCTCTAGATCTCCAGTAGCAAGTTCCATAAGTGCAGGGAGTCCGGCGGGCTCTAAACTCCCGTCTTCGGACCTGGTAGTCTGCTCTGGATCTAAGGCCAGAGCGGCGGTCCGGGCCGCGAACCCTTCGAAGATCAAGTCTCCTCGGATATCGTCGACATAGTTTAGGTTCCCGAAACAGATCTGATGACCTGGGACGTAGCTGTCAATCTGCTCAAGGTGGCCAATCGAGTTGGCACGCAATGCGAAGCCGCCAAATACGAAAATTTGGCCGGGGGGAAAGTCTCCCCTGAAACAGCATCATTGTAGATGACCGAATGAGCCATCGAACCTTCTATCGACAGCACAGAGGAACTCTCAATGAAAGCACCAATATCGGTGTCAAACCGGCCGATCTCGGGTAGGGGGGTCCCAACCTGTGTGTCTGAGGATCGAAGGTAACAGGAGGTGGGGGACATGATGTTTACCCGGGTTTGGGCCCTCTTAATGGAGGTAATACCCTACTTCCTGCTTGATTGACTTTTATGATTATAGGGGTTACAAGAGTTGATCTACCTCGAGATCGTAATGGCTAAACCCTAGATATCTAGCAAGTATGATTGTGATTGCCTCTACGGACTAAACCCTTCAGTTTATGTAGACACCAGAGGGGGCCTAGGGTTGTACAGAGTCGGTTTACAAAGAAAGGAATCTTCACATCCGAATGCCAAACCTGCCATCCACGCAAAGGAGAGTCCCATCCGGACATGGGGGAAGGCCTTCTATCTTGTATATTTATAGCCCATCAGTCCGGCCCATGTCACATAGCCCGAACACCCGGGGACCCCCTAATCCAAGACTCCCTCGGCCGTGTTTAGTGTCGGCTCTGTGTAATGAGCGTTTACCTAAGGATTTTAAGGGTCCTCGTAAGGTGCCTAATTACACAGCAGATCAGCCCCCTGAGGCTTGATTGACAGTTATGAGATGGCCATGGAGATGTTGGATGTTAGTGATGCTGCATGTGCTAACTACTTCACCATGATGTTGGATGGGCCGACTTGTACTTGGTTGAAGGGGCTCCCCGCTAACTCCATCAGATCATGGGCAGAGTTGAAGGCTCGTTTCATCCAAAACTTTATAGACAGATGCAAGCAGCCTATGTCAATCCTGGATCTGGATTCTTGTATCCAAGGTGAGGGTGAGTCAACAACCCATTGGGTGTGCCGGATTTCGGCTGTTATACACTCATCAGACAGTATCAATGCCAGTTCAGCAGTCCTGATGTTGGAGAAGAACTGTCGTTTTCTCCATTTGAAGCAGAAACTGGGGCGGCTTAAGCGCCACTGCAATGACATGGGGCAGCACAGATCTCGTCAAATATGTTGACTCTCATGGTACCAGGGACCCTGAGTCTGATGATGAGAGGCCGGGTAAGGGAAAGAAGAGCTGCAGTACAAAAGGGCAGCAGCATAACCCGGCAGGTCAAGGTGGCAATGGTAAGCGCAAAGCTGATGGCAATTTAGACTTTGTGGCTAACACCAATACGCAAAATAATAATCAGCATCGCAAGGGTAAGCCGGCCCGGTTTGGAGGACCGAAATTTAACCTTGAGGCAATGATGAATCAGCCTTGTCCAAAGCATGGTACGCACGAGAAACCAGCCACTCACCTCTGGAAGGATTGCTTCATTATAAAGGAGTATAGAAATTCCAATTTTTTCCAGAACAATCATGGACCGAACGGTGGCGCAGGATCTGGCTCTCACGGTCCTAGTTATGGTGGTGGCGGTTCAAATTCCGGTTTCCAAGGCCAAGGCAATCAAGGTGGTTTTAATCAGCAGTCTGGTCAAGGGAATCAGCAGCAGCAATCTGGTTATTAGAGTAACCCGAAGTAGTTGAATAGTGGGCAGTACCATGTTTTCACAACAAGTTTGTGCAAGTGGGATCAGAAGCACCATAAAAGGGCAGTGAACGCGGTTGAGCCGACGATTCCCTGTTACTTACGATGGTCTGAACACCCTATTCTCTGGAGCCGTGAAGATCACCCGCCCCGGGTTCATAATCCGGGCCACTTGGCTTTGGTGGTAGCGCCTCAGGTTGGTGGGTACAGATTCACTAAGGTACTCGTGGATGGGGGCAGCAGCATTAATATTCTGTATTATGAAACTTTTCGTCGCATGAGCTTGACTAACAAAGAACTTAAGTTGTTGAACACTGTTTTTCATGGTGTGGTGCCTGGTAAGTCGGCATATCCAGTGGGCAGAATATCTTTGGAGGTGGCTTTTGGTGATGATCATGATTCCAGGTCCGAGACGTTGACTTTTGTGGTGGTTAAAATAAAGAGTCCATATCATGCTCTGTTTGGGCGGCTGGCTTATGCTAAGTTCATGGCAAGGCCTTGTTATGTTTATTTGCATCTTAAAATGCCGGCTCACAAGGGTACTATCACAGTGCATGCAAGCCATGAGATAGCCTTGGAGTGTGAAGAAGGCGATGTTGCTTATGCTGAGTCTGTTTGTGCAACAAAAGAGTTGAAGTTTTACAAGGATAATGTTGACCCGGCGGATATGACATCTTTGAAGAAGCCAACCACAGAGCATGACCCCCTGTTGAAATTTAAATCAGCTGATGACACTAAGCTAGTTGACTTTGTCCCTGGCAATTCATCCAAGCAGTTCAGTATCAGTGCTAATCTGGACCAGAAATAGGAAAGTGTGCTCATCGAGTTCACCCGTGAGAACCGGTACATCTTTGAATGGAAACCTTCAGACATGCCAGGTGTACCAAGGGAACTCACTGAGCACACTCTCAATATTGATCCAAAGTGTAAACCGGTCAAGCAATTCCTTCATCGTTTTAATGAAGAGAGGCGCAAGGTCATTGGTGAAGAGGTGGCCAGGCTTTTGGCGGCTAGGTTTATTGTTGAAGTTTTCATCCTGAGTGGTTGGCTAACCCGGTGCTGGTACTTAAGAAAAACGGCACTTGGCATATGTGTGTGGATTACACAGACCTGAACAAAGCCTGTCCGGATGATCCTTTTGCTCTCCCTCGTATTGATCAGATCATAGATGCTACGGTGGGTTGTGAGCATTTGAGCTTTTTGGATGCTTATTCTGGTTATCATCAGATCAAAATGGCAGTTAAGGACCAGGAGAAGACAGCTTTCATCACTCCCTTTGGAGCCTTCTGTTATGTGTCTATGCCTTTTGGGATCAAGAGTGCCCAGGTGACTTACCAGCGGTGTGTGCAAAATTGCCTTCATGATCAAATTGCGCGTAATGTTCATGCTTATGTGAATGATATTGTGGTGAAGTCCAGGAAGAAGGAGACGCTGATAGATGATTTGAAGGAGACCTTTGACAATCTCGGGTCTACAAGATGATGCTTAACCCGTCCAAGTGTGTCTTTGGTGTACCAGCAGGCAAGCTCTTGGGCTTTCTGGTTTCTGCATGGGGTACTGAAGCTAACCCAGAGAAAATAAAGGCTACCACTTCCCTGGCTAAACCGGCGTGTATTAATGATGTTCAGCGCCTAGCGGGTTGTATTGCGGCCTTAAGCCGGTTCATAAGCCGGCTGGGTGAAAAGGCTATCCCTCTGTACCAGATGATGAAGAAGACAGATCACTTTGTTTGGAGTGATGCTGCTGATCAGGCATTTGAGGCCTTGAAAAAATAGTTAGCTGAGCCGCCGGTTCTTGCTGCTCCCATTGATAAAGAGCCCTTGTTGTTGTATGTGGCTGCCAATAGCCGAGCTGTTAGCATGGCAATTGTGGTGGAAAGGAAGGAATCAGGCAAAGAGCATCCGGTTCAGCGGTCGGTTTATTACATGAGTGAGATTCTCATTGAGTCCAAGCAGAGGTATCCGCACTGGCAAAAGCTTGTATATGGGGTGTTCATGGCTAGTCAAAAGCTCAAGCAATATTTTTTGGGTCATCCCATCACTGTGGTTAGTTCTGCTCCTTTAGGGGATATTATTCAAAATAGAGAAACCACGGGTCGGGTAGCCAAGTGGGCCATTGAGCTTGGACCCCATGGTTTGAAGTATATGCCTCGCACAGCTGTTAAGTCTCAAGCACCTGTGGACTTCATAAATGATTGGACAGAGCTGCAGATGCCTGAGGAGAAGCCGGATAGCACATATTGGACTATTCACATCGATGGATCCAGGCAGTTGGAAGGCTTGGGGGCTGGAGTTATCTTGACTTCCCCACGAGGTGATAAATTTTGTTATGTTTTAAGGTTGATGTTCCCCTATACTAACAATGCAGAAGAGTATGAGGCCTTGCTCCATGGTCTTCGGATGGATAAGGAGATGAACTTAAGCCGGGTGAGGTGTTTCGGCGACTCAGATTTGGTAGCTCAGCAAGTTTCAGGCACTTGGGATTCTAAGGACCCACTCATGGCGGCTTATCGCCAAGAGGTTGACGCTATTGCTGGTCACTTCAAGGGCTATCGAGTGGAGCATGTTGATCGAAGGAAAAATGAGGCGGCTGATGCTTTAAGCCTGTTGAGATCCCAGCGTAAGCCGGTGCCACCCAATATTTTCCTTGATATTCTGCATAATCCTTCAGTCAAACTGCCTACAGAGGACGATCTTGCTATTCATGACCCGGAGGCACAGCTAGTGGCGGCGCTTCATGCTATTCCTGATCGGACAGTTCCATATTTGGCGTATATGACCCAGGGCAAGTTACTTGAAGATGAAACTTTGGCCAGGCAGATAACCCGGCGGTCTAAGTCAATGACTATTGTCAATGGAGAGTTGCATCATCGCAGTGTTACGGGGGCGTTTCAACATTATGTCTCTCCTGAAGAAGGCCGTGAGATCCTACGAGAGATTCATGAAGGAGATTGTGGTCATCATGCCGGTTCTAAGTCTCTCGTGGCCAAGGCTTTTCGTCTTGGATTTATTGGCTGACGGCTCATGCTGATGCAGAGGATTTGGTCAGTAAATGTGATGGCTGCCACAAATTCTCAAGACGAGCTCACGTGTCGGCTCAAGAGTTAAGGATGATTCCAATTGCTTGCCCGTTTGCAGTCTGGGGGCTTGGTATGGTTGGGCCTTTCAAAAGGTCCAAGGATAAAAAAACACCTTTTGGTGGCGGTTGACAAAATTACAAAGTGGGTTGAAGCAGAGCCGGTTAGTAAGTGTGACGCAGCAACAACGGTTCAATTCATCAAAAGGGTGATCTTCCGTTTTGGCTTTCCCCACAGCATTATAACAGATAATGGCACCAATTTGTCCAAGGGTGCTATGAAAGAGTTTTGTCAACGAGAGCACATTCGACTTGATGTGTCATTAGTGGCTCACCCCCAGTCGAATGGTCAAGCTGAGAGAGCCAATCAAGAAATTCTGAGAGGCATCAAGCCCTGGCTTATGGTCCCTTTGCAGAGGATGTCGGCTTGTTGGGTGGAGGAGTTACCCTCAGTGTTATGGAGCATCAATACCACTCCCAACAGATCTACAAGTTACACGCCTTTCTTCATGGTTTACGGAGCAGAGGCGGTTCTTCCTAGTGACATCCGTCACGTTTCGCCTCGTGTGGCGGCTTATGTTGAAGTTGATAATGAAAAAGCACGTCAGGATGCTATTGACATGTTGGATGAGGAGCGTGACCTTGCGGCGGCTCGTTCGGCGATTTACCAGCAAGATCTACACCGCTATCACAGCCATCGGGTTAAAACCAGGACCCTTCAATAAGGCGATTTGGTGTTCCGGCTTATCCAGGATCAAACTGATATGCACAAATTGTCCCAGCCTTGGGAAGGACCCTTTGTGGTCAGCAAAAATCTGAACAACGGGTCATACTACCTTATCGATGTTCGAGACCACAAGGACTCACGCACATCGGAGGAGGAGACCCTCTGGTCATGGAATATTCCTCATCTTCGGCCTTATTACACCTGATCCAATGACTCTTGTGATGTACATATTTTGACAATGTATATATTAAGATGAATATAATAAATCCGGCATCCCTGGTAATTCAGGGCCTCTATCATTTCATTTCTGAGAATAATGAGTCTTTATTGTCACTTCATATGATCACTTGGGGGCTTCCTGCTCATTGAGCATAGTTATGATTACCCTCTTGATCCGGCTTGTATGCCATGATTACAATATACTTGGGGGCTTCCTGCTCATTGAGCATAGCTATGACTACCTTGTTGACCCGGCTTGTCCGCCTGGAATGAAAGATTACTTGGGGCTTTTTGTTAATGGACAAAAGCTTTTGTTGACCCTTGTAATAGGCTTGGACGCCAGGTGTATTCACCAAAAAATCCGGGTTATCCTGCCTTCGTAAGTCTGCCACTCCGCCCAGGTAATCCTAGAATGACTCGCCGTACTCTTGACAATGAATCTTATGAACTTGTCAAAGTTAAAACGGCGATTGGTCAGGTGAGGCCCGGCTTACAAGGTTTGAATGAAGATTTAACTCAGTGGTTGTGCGGCCCTTGAAAAGCACTTGACTTTGAAGGCCTGGCAGCCTATGAAAGCTTTGATTCTTTGATTTATATTTGATTTTCAACATTTTTTGCGATTCATTGCTTGTGACCTGCTCATACATAAATGAAAACCGATGAGGGTTATGTTGCCTTACGGTTTATATGTGAATCTATCCGGTGTTTGTTAACCCGGCCTGGCTTTGGACTTTAAGTCGCTAGTATATGATGATTTTATGTGCTTAGAGCACTATGCTCTAAGTTTTTGGATATTACCCCTTGCTGCATGCGGCATCGTAAGCCGGCAGTATGAATCAATTGAACAGGGCGTTGTGCTCTCAATCTTCGGGTTGCAACCCTTACTGCACAGGTATGATAAACCGGCAGTGTGAGCAAATATCACAGGTATGATATTTTGTTATGATTATATGAGGTTGTGATTAAACGGGCCCTAGTTATGGACTGTTATAGTCACCAGTGGTTTTTATATGGGGTATTGTGACCCGCCCTGGGGTAAACTGCCAGGGCACTTGTGATCTGTTTGTATGCAGGAAAATTGATAAATCTGATCTGCATAATTGATGATATATTGAGCATAAGTGGCAGATCTTCAACTGACAGATCAGCAGTGTTATGCAAACAAAACATGCACGATGGCACGGCAGCTCAGAATTTAACTAGCCTATTACAAGGCTCCCCGAGCCCAAATGATTAAGTGTTTTTTTAAAAGAAATGCTTGATGATGAACATTGTGAACCGTCCTGCGGATCAGCTCTCCTAGTTTTGGCGGTTTGTGGCTTCTGGGTCATCCCGCGCCGATTCTTCTTCTCCCTCCACCGTCTGGAAGTCAAGCGACGACCAACTGATGCTAGTCAAGGCATGGAATTCAGCTTCATCGTCGATAAGCTCAGAGGGGTCAATTTCAAGGGCAAAAGTGTGCTTATGAATTAGAGGGATAAGATCTGCAATTTTGTGAGCCGGCATGGGCATTTTCTGGTTCTCTGAAGTGTAAGCTGCCTGATATTTGGTCAGATTTGTTTCTTCAAGAAGAAGGCTCGCCAAGGGATGCATCTCCTTCACACATGCAGCAAAATCTTTCTTATCAAAAGCAGACCCGTCCTCTTTGAAACTAGGGCAGCCAGTGGCTAGCTCGGCCGGGTCTAATTCTGACTGCCATGCCTTCGCCTGGCTTAATACCGTAATGGCACAGGCTCTCGCAGCCAACCGTTTGTTTTCTTCGATACGGGCAGGTAGGACAGAAAGTTGGCTTAAAACGTTGCTGAGCAGAGATGGAGCTTGATTACTTGGGGAGATGGTGGATATCGTACGTTGAGCTCTGGTGTATAGTTGTTCCACTAATGTATAAACCGCCTTGAGTTTTATCAACAGTTCCTTCCCAAGATTGCTGCTTCTGGGACCTGCATGGCATATTATGATTAAATCACCTGACGGTTTATAACATGGAGGGTGGAAAGTCATTACAAGGTAACAGGTCTTACCAAAGATAGCAAAAGTCATCTGATTGATATGATGCTTCAAGCTCGTAAGTTCCGTGTTGACCTCTTTTAATGAGGCCTCAACCTTCTCAACTCTCTTGATTAGGGAAGCCTTCTCTTCAGTCCATGCGGCTTTCTCAGTATTATACCCGGTCTTAATTTTTTCATTTTCTTCCAAGCTAAACTTGAACTTGGAGTCAGCCTTCCGGGTCTCAGATTCTTGTGCTTCAAGCCGGGTTTTTAAATTAGTCAGCTGAGACTGAAATTTACTGGATGCTTCCTGAAAAGAGTAGGTTGAAACAAGTATGCACAGTTATGAAGCAGTACATATTGATAATTCCCAAGCCCTTTGCAGGCAATAGCACTTGGCACTTGGGGGCTAATGCGTGCAGAAAGTTTCTTTATACCACATTACATATTGCTAAGTCCCAAGCCCTTTGCAAGCAATAACACTTGTCACTTGGGGGCTAATGCATGCACAGTTTTTTCTTTTATGATGTGATGACGGAAGACCCCGGTTCATACTGTTTCACAAAGTTAACCTGGTTGTAAGAGTGACTAGGGTTTTGTTATCTGACAATGATAAATCACGGTTTAATCATATGGATTCAACCGTCCCTTGGTGGCTACAGCTGAGAAATTGATCATTATTACTGAAGACCCGGCTCAATTTTTAAGATGGCCCTTGGGGGCTACAGGTGCAAAGTTGATCATTACAAGTCCCGGCTTATCTTTATAAGTGTAAGCCAACCCTTGGGGGATACACGTTTTGCTTAAGTTGCATAACTCAAGACTATCTAACAAGTCTATAGTATAGTAAATTCTATCATATTCGGTAAACTTGGAGGCTAAAGGAATATAGCTTGTGTAAAAGCAAGAAATGATACCTCATGCTTCTGATGCATGTGCTTGACCATGCCAATCTCCAGATCACGGTTGTTGTGTATTTGATTAAGATAGTCGGAGAGGATTTCACTCATACTCAGATGAGAATAGTTGGCCATGTCAAATTTAACCTTGTGCCTTTCAACCAATTCTTCCTTGGAAGAATGCTTTGCTAGAGCAACAGGATTCCCCGGTTCTTGGAAACTAGTGCTAGTGATAAGAACCTCCTCAGTGTCTGGTTCTGAAGGTTTGAGAGGGATCGGCGGTTTAGTGCCAAGGGGTCAACAACTGTATGATCAGCAGAGGTACCACAATTTTTTGGTGGCGGGTCATCAGCAGGTTCCTCCGGTTGTTGTACGGAGGCTTCAAAAATAGGTGCTTGCTTCTCAGGTTCATGAGTCTTGGGATCCTCTGTTGGCTTGCTTATCTTAGCCTTTTTGCTAGGCTTTGCTTTCCCACTTCAAAAAGGGTTAAAAAGTCAGTATGAGTTTATAGATGTTGAAAAGATTAGATTAAGTTGGTACCCAGGGGCAGTCTTGAAAGCCGGAAGCAGAGTCTGAGATGAATCGCCAGATGAAGAGTGAGAGGTCCCCTGGAAATTTGAGTCAGAAGGACTAAGTGTTTGATGCATAAAATCTGTTTGAGAATGAATAAGAGTTCGAATTTTTGGAAGTACCTCATTCCAGCACTTGCGTGGGGCTGGCGTGTTAGGCAAGACAGAGGAAAGCTCTCCACTTCCACTGGTCCGGGTTCTGCGCCGGTTCTCATGCTGTTGTTGCTTCAAAATAAAGGTGGGATCCAAGTGAGCTAAAGGGTTAGAAAACCTAACTTTCCGAATCACTCGTCGAATTTTCTGGGTTGACAAGGGCTCTGAGGCAGAGGAAATAATAGTTACCTCGTCATCACCCGCCTGGCTGGTTTCCGCATCATCCTGATAGCAATCAGTGTCAATAAGATGGATGAAAAAAGAGCCAAGGGAATCAAGGTCTACCTCCGACTCATCATAATCTTCGTTCAAATTGAACAGATCAGAAGCAGTGGTGTCGGTGTACAAAAGTAGGGGTCCTTTTTGTACCCGTTTACTTGTGCACTGGTAGTTGTAGCCGCGCCTGCGATCATAATTGGCAAGGCAGAGAAAGCAAAGACACAAGACTACCAGAGCAGCGTTCAAGCACGAAGCATGAAGAGCCGGAGGGCAAGGTGAACTCCCCCTGCAAGACCCTTGCCGGGGCGTCTTCACGGCCCCGGCAAGAGCCTTGCTAGGGCAACTTGCCCAACATCAACGAGGCCTCCACCCTCGAGCTTGGGAGTTCTAACACCATCAACAACATCAAAACCAAGGGGCAGGAGGCGCCTCCGTGGTGGCATGCAGATCTTTGTGAAGACCAGAAGTATACAAGACTAAATAAGAATGAGAAGACGAAGGCCCCCGACAAAGCCCTTGCCGAGGAC